>NW_001884593.1:3418-42737 GCF_000146915.1 Parastagonospora nodorum SN15 | reverse complement strand
TAGCCTGCCTGGTAGAAGACCTCAAACAAATACAGTGCCGCAGGTCTATCCTGCGTTGCAGGGAGCCTTAAACAACCACGCCGCAACTTTTTGTTGGATGGTGCCAGGGATCGTCGACCGTTACCAAGGGCAGATCCCGCGCCGCCGTTGCTGTTGCCATTGACGACGAGGGATGATTTCTGCATGCCAGCCAAGTAGATGCCGCCACCGCCGCCATTGCTGGCCAGTCCCTAGCCGCTGTCAAGGCTTCGATCGAGGCTCCGCCAGCTCCATCATGCCCTGCATGATAGCGCGTCATGCTAGTCCAAATAAGCAGCCGGGTCTCGAAGGCTGCGCCTTGAGGTACAGTATGAAGGGCTGCGAAATCCAATAGCGTGCGCCATAAAAAGAACCGGCCAATCAAGACGAAGAGCGAAGCAAGGGCGATGAGCGATATACTGTGTATCTTGTAGGTCGAGTACGGCGTCGGTCGATCAGGTGCTCGAGCATTGTCGCTTCCTGCGTGATGAGGCACCAACAGGCGCGGGATTGGTAGCGCGTGGAGACGGCAAGGTTTCGATCAGCGAGGGTCGCGCGTGGCGAGCTCGACGCGCTTCGGCGCGGCGGTATGCCATGCTTGGTGCGCGCCGTGACGCTCTTCGCTTAGCTTGTCATGGCGAGCTGATGCATGGAACGCGCATCTTGGAGGCGGCCGTATGCCGAACACCTCGGGCAAGATCTACAACCGCAAATCTTTGCCACTTCTTCTCATTCAGAGCTTGCAGCCGGCTCTAACGCCGAAGAGTCTGACGCCAAATACGCTAACCCTAAATAGAACGACGACTCCGACAACATGATCACTTCACAAGCTGACGTCCATCAAGTTGACGAAACCTTAGCTCCGAATGCGCTCAGGCCATTCCTTTCCCATGCACTCGCTGCTCTGATATCATACAATGTACTGACCACGAAGAAATTGAATGGAAATCCAAGTAGTGACAACAGCTGAAAGTGATTCCATTTTGAAGAAATTGCAAAATGCTGTCTCTCTGAACACCATTTCGATTTGTCGGATTCTTCTCTTCTACTCGGTCAAGTCCTCAGAACTCTTCCAGCTCCTAGACAGAGCACCGTTACTCTTTGCAGCTCCCTGCGTATATTTTATACACTCCTTGTTATTACAGCGCATCACATTTCGAGCCTAGCATCGAGTCTTATATCAGCCTCAAGGATGTTAATGCTGCAACACGGCGGTAGAATGCGCGTACTCTTCTCACAGCTAGTAGATAGCCATAATAACAAGTGTTTCTAAATCGAATCTTCACTAACAGCTGCCTCAACCATGCTGTCTCAGTCATTCCTTCTACCTGGTAGTATCCCGCTTCTTCGCCGCAAGTCCCCTTTATCTTGCATAGCTGAGTAGCCTTGAATCTTCTTAAGTACTTTTTTAACTCTACCAAGCATTAAGAAGTGTACAAATACTCCTACCTACCAAACATATCATCACCAGAATCTGAACTACCATGCGTCGGGAGGCAGTCTTCTACTCACAGTTGAGCACAGCATCTGTCGAACCTGGGAGTAATATCGCACACTTAGCTACTCAAGCCAGTCGGCCCACGTATGCCCTCGTCGTCTGAGCCACTACGTCTAGCTTCAGTTGGCCCTTCGATGATTCGAGAAGTTGCAACGACTAAAGTAATGCTGGTGGCTGCGTAGGTCCGAAAATTCCGGATGCGGGTCAACTCAACCACTAATCCTCCCAAAAGCCCAGGTCTCCTTTTACTACGAACGTCCCGAGGCTGGACTAATGCACTCAGTCAGACTATTGGGCTTGGAAGTGGCGCATGCATAACCATTAGTCTTCATTCGCAACCCTAATCGTCAGAGACTGTCGTGAGCAATGCCAAGTTTGCATAGCCCTCTCGTCATTCAGATGTATAGGTATTCGTTGCAATCACTGGACATGAGACGTGGGTATTTGAAACTGGCCGACTTCTATCTTGCTAACTGTATCACTGGAAATCGAGGTGACGATGAAGAGGATACTTATCATTGCATTTTGTAGCCCTATGGTGCGGTGTGTCTGTAGACACTTTGAGCCTCATTGAGGACAGCCGTAAGCGGTTCATCATTTCTGGAGGTAAATTTATCATCTTGGCAGTAAACGTAGTACGAGTCCAGAAAATACACGACTAACCTCAGAGCGGTACTTGAGATGGGAGGTTATTGAGCCCATTTCCCGCCTGCTTTCGATCTTGTCCGATATTAAAGTCTGCCAGGTCTTACTGCCACAGATTGTGTGCTTAACGAAAGACAATCTCGTTGCTCTCTGCCTGCGGCGAAGAGATAGCTTGACTTTTGCGACTATGGGTGGGGAAGACGGCTATGTAGAGAGTATTTGTTTGAGGAATTACCCGCAAGAAATTCATTCCCAATCTCACACCCCGCATCGAGACGCACCAGTCCAAGGGCGCGACCAACGCCGATTACTCTCCCTCGCTGCATCAGGCTCCATTCGGCACGTCTGCTCTGCAAAGAAGACCAAGAAGTCATCCTGCATAAGTGTAGTGCACATCCCTAGCCGCGATAGCATCAGAGAAGATCGTTGAGGGCAGTGATGGCCGGCGGTTGGAAGGGGAACATGGTTTGTTGTCGGCCAGGACGCAAGTGCCGGCCGCGTTGACTGCACTCATCAGTGCTAGATGACGGCTGACTTGAGCCACATCGAGACTGGGTGTGATGTACTCAATCAGAACTACCTCCTTTAGTTCAAAGTCGGCACCTTGGTTCCTGCGACCTTTCATGCAGCCGCCCAGGATCCGTTGCCTATGGCGACAATGTCGTACATAAGACAGCTCAAGGAAGGCCATCCTGTCCAGTCTAAATGCTTCATGGACCGAAGCAAACTTTGATGCCTCGTCTGCGGGCAAGGAAGCTGACGGATGACAGTAGACGGCTAGGCCGGTGTTGGTGGACAGGTGACATAATACCACGACCTCCAAAGCCCAACATCTTCCCTTTCTGAAGCCTCAGCACAATTCAAGCAGATGCACTCAGTGGCGAGGGAATTCATATCCGCTCGGATATATGCTTGTTGCGCCCAAGGGGCTAATGTGTCCACCTTCTACCAGATGCTAGGATTCCAAGATCCCCGCTTTTCAAGAGCCTGTCTGAGCGAGCTGATTGCAGGGCAACTGTGTACGGTCGACTATTTTTTGCGGGTGTGATGGCAGTGGGAAGCAGGGGTTCTAAAGCAAGTTAGCGATGAGCTACGCATTGATGACGCAATTCTATGGCAAAAAGTTAGGGTTGGAGGAAAGCAAGCCCTGCTGGTGTACGTAGCAGCACATGAGCTCACGGCGTGTGCGGTGTTTGGAAGACGGTACACGGCGGCTGGCAAAAGTACGGATGAGAAGAGCAGTGAATATGTGGCATCGCTGTATGATCATGTAGAGCTGAGACCAGGTTGTTGACGGTGAACGAGAATGTGGATGACGTCTATCCCGAGGATTCGCTGTCCTGGGGCCCCACAAATCGACCTCGAGGGAGCTACAGAACTACCGGCGCTCGAACCTAATGATCCCGCTTCCTCAGTGATGCCCCAAAGAAAAGATACTAAAATGCTAAGCAAGCAGGGCTCGAATAGGCTGTCGCTAGAGGAGCTCGACGCGAGCACGCAATTGATATATATCTACTACGACTTCGACATGATCTTCTATGACCTGCAAATGGGGAAGAGAATCGGTGGTCTGGAAAATGGAATGCTACACGAGACGAAGAGCTATTTTCATAGCGGTTGCTGGTACCACATGCTTCAGATGAGAGCAGCAACGAAGCGCGCAGCTTTCTGGGATGCAATTGCGCCAAGTTCTCGAAGACACGTTGGACGACCTCCAACACCTCCACACTGACAACCAGAACGCGCTCTATCTCGATGTGTGGCTGGCTACTCAATCTTGGATGTGCTGTTGAAACAGCCTCCGCATTTGGACGAGGAGGATATGCCCAGGAGACGTACGCCACTCGCGGTCGGAGAAGGTCTGACGTACCCTTGCACAAGCTCGATGTCCATGTATATCAACGATGACTCCGACACGGTCTCCCACGACCCGCCATCTTTGCCCGCTATGTCGCATCTCGGTCACGAAGACGTCATACTCGATTGCTATGGGTGGCCTCTGTAACCTCGGGCAACAGTGGCGCTCCTAATCATGTGCAAAGCTTCGTCGAGGCGGGCTTAAAGCTCATAGAAGCAGTCTGGACCTAACCTTGGAAACGCCCGGTTGAGGAACAATAGAACTCCAAATAATGCCTCAAGTTTCAGGTATAAAGCAGACAGCTCCCCACAAGACAGAGGCGTCCATCCTTCGAGGGAAACGTAAGATAACAATCCGACTGGCAAATAGACGCTAGCAAAGACTTCAATTATAGCTTGGAAGTAACGAGTGTGTCCTTAAGGTAGAGACCGAAGGCGTTCGCGCTGGCTTCTGGGAGTCCGCGTTGGTTGTTGCAGAGTCTGCAGCAGACGTCGATAGTGCCAGTGAATATTTTCTGCATCCGCGTTTGATCCCAAGAACAGTTGAAGTGTCAACTGCCAGCTGTGCCTCGACCGCAAGCCGGCAAGCTTTTAGTGGAGTTGGTACTCGGGACTATGAGTGGACAATAGCCTGGGCTCGAAACTATTGTTCGGGTTGGAGGTTAGTGGCTTCACGTGATCCTCCGTTGAGGATCTAGTCTTTCCTAGGGTGATTGAGCCTGAATAGCAACCTCATTGCTGACTCATTTGGGAGCGGTTGCCCTAGCTGAGATGTCGAGCATTGTCATGAGACTGCAGACACTACGACTTCTACCATGATTGAAAGGCTCAAGTCCTGGAGAAGACATACTTGTGTGTGTCGATGCTGGAAAAGGTGAAGGCAGATCATCGGCGTGAATTGAACTTGTTGGCAGTGGACTTATAAATATTCACTCGCTTCAATTGCGGGGAGCTGACTGATGAAACGTAAAGACGACGAGAAGTGGCTGCGCGAAATCTCAGGGAAACTGTCAATGTCTTCTTCCTTGAAAGGCAACCCAGACCAGCCGCCATTGCCTGTGGGTGAGTCTATCCCGCCAGGCAAGACGGTCAAGGCTGTGAGTCCTGTGTCTGGACTACCTAGCCTAATCCAGCAGCCCTGACACCTTCTCTGAGCCATTGCGCTGAAGGGTAAGCATCATGGCTACGGACAAATTATTAACAACGTGCGATGTGGCAATACTTTTCAGAAACCTAGCAGTGTCAGGAGACAATGCCGAAAGAAGGAAGATGTTGGCGCGGTGCAAACGACGGGAGGTGTTGCCCTACTGCTCTTTGGTCTTGCATGCAGCTGTGAGAGCGGGATGCGAAGTCATGGACGTCTTCTAGTATTAGTGCTTCTCGTCAAAGAACCTTACGAGAGGACCAGTTTACAAGGCCTCAGCCTTGAATATTCTCCACTCGTCTATCTTAGCATGGGCTATAGCGTGCTCCCAAGAGATATCGGCGAGGATGGTTGTTAAACTGGCTTGTAGCGTGGGTCGGTTACGGACCCTGCATTGGAAGAGGAGAATGACAGTTTCCCTGAGATGTCTGGCTGATATCCCTATTAACAGCGTTGATATTTGCTCCAACATTCACACTGTTTGGAGCGTTGCTGACCGATGCTCTTTAGCGGCCTTAAGACTTAGTACCTCTATCAGAGGGATGTCACTGGTGACTACCAGAAGCTGGGTGGTAGTTAGGTGATCCGACAAGAGAACGGCATGATCTCGGCGGCGAGTAGTTAGGCGGGTACTGAGCGTGACAGGCGTTTGGTATGCCGGCGCGGACGTGCTGGTGCGTCGATGACGAGAGAATAATGGCAGCCGTGTGTTAAGCTTGGTATGGTCCTGATCATAGAGGGAGGTTTGACTTGAGATGTGTTGACTGCTGCTCGGTAGGCACGTGCTGCGAGACTGTCGTCGCCTCGCAAGGCTGTCCCGCTGCCGCATACTCTATTGTTCGACGTGCTGATGATCATCCTAGGGACCGTGATGTGCTCGTAGATGGTGGATGATATTCCTCGGAACGACTGTGGTTCTCACCAAGCCATCGCGTCACTAATCCCAGTAGATCCGCGAGGTCTTGTCCAGATATACGCCCTCTGCGATTGTACGAACGTCGCGATCCAGGCGAACATATTCTTCATCTGCGGTCATGCAGGTTTGCAGAAACTTTGGCCTTTCTTCTGCTTTTTTTTGCTGCAATGCCCAATGTCATGTATTGCAATTTTGGTCGTCGTGTTGGGGCAGCGATGAAGGTGCTGGCACGTGACAGCTTGAAAAACTTCCTACCCCAGTCTCCACTGCCCTGCGTATCTTATGTCATAGTATTGTCTCGACGTCGCCTACATCTTTGTCTCATATCGCTTCTTCTTGCCATGCATGTCCCTATAGCTTACGTACCTGTGTATTGTAACTTCGGCGTTGCTCACTTTCTCCAAGGACATCTTGTTTGTCTCCCAAGGTTCATGCCTTCGATACCGAAGCATGCGCAGGAGATCTCCTACATTTGCCGATTCCGAGCGGGGATTTCTGCAGTTGTCGTTTTTCAGATGCTTCGACGTTGCTGACTATACCGCATGTTGTTGAGCGTAGACTGTGATAACGTGACCTAGCCTTTCACCACCACTTCACTACCTCAGCCTCGACTATCTCTGCCTCGTTGTAGCTGAATATTTAAGTTGTCCTGCTATTTTGGCAACGTGCTATTGCGCGTATCGACTGTCCGACGCCCGTCAAAGCGCCGCCAACCCCGCTACTCGTGCTTTTCTCTTTTCTGCCCCCATCGACTACTGTGTCGTGTTCCTCCCGACTTGATTCAGGAACTACACAAGAGTATCCGTCCACCTTGGAATCCTTGAGGAGCAGTACCTTCGAAGCAGATACAGTGTATGATGGGCGTAGACCGGCTAGCAGGCAACAGCAGTTGGACACGGCGGCACGTTTTAAGGAGCGAGCGGCGACCTATCCGGCAACTAAGAGGCATGCTTAGGAAGCTGGAATAGTCGATGATATCGTCTAACTGACGACAGTGCCGCCTCAGCGTCCCTGCGTCATAAGCTGTCTATCCGGCAGATTCCGTGTCTTCAGCGCGAAGGCACGTGACCACGCGTTTCGTGCCCAGCCTAGACGCTCACAACGCCACTCGCCATCGCCAAACACGCGGCCCGCCGCGACAATGTACTCCCATCTATCCAAGCGCAAGTTTAGATTCCGTGATGGCTTCAAGCTCACCGCGCCAGTCAGCGTCGCGCTCATCATCGCCGTTGCCTGAGTGGCGCGAATATTGTTCGGCTACTTCCGCCTCCACAACCACTCTAGAGCAGGCAACGGCGGCGACTCCACTACTGGGGTAGTCTACCTACAACGGTCATCTCCATGTCTCAACATCAGACCCCTTCTCGGCCAAGACACGTTGTGCGCACCGCCGACATCGACCCGAACATTTGACGACAGGCAAACCCTTCTGGAGTCGATTAGATTGCAGCCACGATCCACCAAATTCATGCCACCGCCCCTCTGGATAACTCCCGAGCAGAGCTATCTTCTACTCCTAAGTGTGGCTACATTCAACAAAATGCGATAAGGACAAATTCAACTATGAAAACCTTTCGTTCTCTTCTCAGAAGGTTGTCAGGCTATGAAATTTCGGGCAGCCCGAAGTCTCACGCTCGGGGCTACTGCGGGTCGTAGGAAGGATTATGTCCGCCTAGCATGTCTATGTCCAACTCCAGCTTGAACATAACGTCTGAAATTTCGGGCAGCCCGATGTCTCACGCTCGGGGCACTGCGAGTCGTGTGGAGCAGCATGCCCGCCCAGCATGTATAGACGACCACAAGCTCAGTTCCTCCGTACCTTTCGTCTCCACAATCGTCTTTGCAATCTCCGTTCGCCATGTTCACCGACTTCGACCACCCCTGGCTCCGCCCTCTCGCCTTCATCATCTTTCTCCTTATCTGGCATGTCCTAGGTTCTCGTGTTCTCCAGGGAAGCAGCAGGATCCCTTCACCTGGCTTGCACGATGTCATTGATATTCTCGCGGCGCATCTCTGCTGTTGTTTTCTGTGGTACCCTTCGCCATTGATCTGGTTCCTTGTCTTCACCTTTCTGAAGAGACACATTACCCTTTCACGGCTATCCATTTCGCAGCAGCGTCCCCAGAGCGAGCCAACCACAGAGATCAACGAACCAGTCGACACACTCACGTCACAATTTCCACCTAAGCCAACTATTTCGCTGCAGCGTTCTCAGAGCGAGCCAGCAATAAAAATCAAACAATCAGTCCACACATTCACATCGCAAATTCCACCCAAGCCAACCATTTCGCAGCAGCGTCGGAGCGATCCAACCACAGAGATCGACCAACCAGTCGACACACTCACATCGCAATTTCCACTCAAAGACAGCAATCGGCTCTTGAAAGACTTGCTTCGGTCACCCATCGTGCTTCCCTCGTTCCCCGGCATGCAATCGATCTATCAGCCAAGCACCCGGCCCATCACTCTTCGAAGGAACTCTGGCACGATACCCATCTTCCGTCCTACTACTGGCAACGATGGTCGCGCATCGACTACGACGCGTTTTGACAAGGGCAAGCAGCCGATGGGAACCCCCTTGCACACGGTGTCCAACTCCAAAGGTCTGCCAATCTTGACACAGAACTACCAGGGTTCGCAGTCTGTGAACTCTAACTCAAAGACGTCGCTTCTGGGCAAGCGCAAGCCCACCGATCTGAATTCACCTCGCATGAGCACCCTGTTGATGCCTGGTGCGCGGGATATCATCCCGCCAGTAGACTCAGGGAAGCGGCGCAAGCTGGACGGCTTCGCGCATATCACATCTACTAGTGCTATTGGCAAGGAATGAGACGTACCAGGACATGGAGGAGATGTATTTGGCTGCATATCTTGGAATCGTAGTGCTAGATTTCCTTCTCGTGCACCTCTTTCTTGTTGAGTGTCCGGCAAAACTACGTATTCATGACAGATCAATTCACATAATTCATCAAGATCGACTACCCATATTGGCATTTTGCATATCAAGTGCGTACATCACCTCTCCACACCGCTGTCCCAGCAAGGAAGTGCGAACATTTTAGAAGGTAACGCATTATCTGTCACATCCTTTCTCCATGTACAATCCCTGCTCCCTAGTATCATCTTCTCTTCCGCTCCCCCTTCTCTGCCATCGCCCCTCACCTCCTCGCCCCGCCTCAATTCAAGTCTTCACTCCATCCTTGATTATTCTCATCCATCGCCCACCTACCCCTTCGTGTCTCCCTCATTCAGTCGATCGCCGAGAGTCTAAGCTTCGCTTGCTCACGCTCCAACGCGGCGTGGCCCTGATGACGGCGGGACGAGTAATGTAGGATCGTTGAGGGGGCGTTTTGGCGCCAGAATGATTGGCGTTGAAGATGACGTAGCCTATTCAGCAGGCCAAGATGATGAAGATTAGTGATGAGGATATTTTGTGGTGGACCTGCACGCAATCGACAAGGTGGCGGAATAGGCTGTTGGGAGTCGGTGAATTGTCGCTGCCAGCTGAATGGTGACCGTCAGAGGTATATCGCCTCGAGAGTCACTCTTATTTGCATCCAGTTGTCGCGCCACTTTTTGGTACGTGTTAGCCATGGTACGTGAGCAAGTGATCGCCGCAGTTGTCATAATCACATGTTCACATGTCCTCTGCTGTTTGCCTTCTCAATTTCTTATGTCTTCAACATTTTTTCAATTTCTATTATGCTGGTAAACAACCGTCGTATACATAAAGATCGCTCCACGGCCCTCTATTTCCACTACAGAACTGCGGAGTCCAAGAACCACTAATGCGAAATGCAACTGTTAAATCCACCTCGCTGCGAGTACGAGACGCGATGGTGGTAGAACCGCCCTTCCAATTGTCGTCTGCCGAAATCTTGTAATCCGCGAGCTTTGACTGGTACGCTGCTGGTGCAAGCCATCGTCCGAGGCATCGCGATTTCGGGAAATCTGCTCCTGTTCGTACCATTCATTAAGGTCGGCGCTGCGCTGTCGATGCATTCTGGCGGCGTACTCCTACCACTTCTTGCGCTTGACATCTTGTGACCTGTCCAGAGCTGCGTATTTGTCGCGCTGCCCCTGAAGCTGATGTTGAAGCTCGGTGATGCGATGCTCAAGCCTCGATGCGCAACCTCCTGCAGCATTTTCATCGCCTTGGAGTGCGGATTTGGTCTCGGAGCTTTCGCTCAGTATTGTTCGCCGTCGCTATTGTATCTGAGTTTGTTGATTTGCTTTTGACGCTCTTCGGCGAGGGTGACCACAGCCTTCACCTGGACATCGTCTCCTGGACTCTGGCTAGTAGTGCGTTGGCCAAGTCTACCAGCCGGGCGGTGTCGTCGACGGATCTCGTCGTCACTTGCTTGATGAGACGCCCAAGTGCCCACAACGTCGCGGAAATGGTCATCATGGTGCTGCCTAGCACAAATGAGTGTATGCCGAGCACCGACGTGGCGTAGACGTCTGCTACACGAGAGTCCGTGCGAGAAGAGCAACGTCGGATAACGTAGGCAGCTACTTGAGCCGGTGGAGAGTTGGAAGGATTTGGAGCTGGTTGATATGGGTCCCGTGGATATATCCCCATGAGCGCGTCATTGTTGGAGCCCAAGGCGAAGACGAAACGAAAGTCTTCGCCAGTGACAAAGCGGTCGAGTCACAGGCTAGATCCTGCTGGCGGACAATCATGCACCTCAACTACTGAAATTTGTAGTCAGGCGGGATAGTCCGCCGTTGGACTGCAAGATGCTCCTGCCGAGAGAAGACTTCTGGTACTTCACTCTGCCAGCGAGTCGAAGACGGAGAAGCACCCATAGTCAGCGTGTCAAACAGGCCAGAGAGCTCACAAGCAAGAATTTCGGGTTATACGTAAGATTCTCGAGCTCCGGCGCGATAGGTAATAGGTAACCGGCCGTTACTCTGTGGACTGATTCCGTTCGGCGGGCGTGAGTCAATCAATATCTGACAACAAAATTGCTTCGACATCATTTTTAAATCCCGCTTCTGGCTTTTTATGCAAGCTCTTTATGTCCTGGCAGAAACTGACCTGAATGACCCTAAGTGGATCATGATTCTCCGAACGAAAGCCGGAATCAGGTACCATGAGACGGCCATCACCTCTCTTGGTCATGATTATCAGCTGTTACGTTGCTGACTCGCTCCTTGTCTGATGTGGAGATGTCTCTGATCGCTACAGCCTCTTGGAGCTTCGTGTCGATGAGTATCGACATTAGGTAAGCCATAACTTCGGTGGGTTGCGCCACATTGTGACGATCAAGAGACGCGAGGCGACGTACCGTGTCCCGAATCCACGAGCAATGAATATTGTGCTGTGTCTACGAGTAGAGAAATGGAATCCCTGGAAGCGCTTCTACATAGCGTCGTAATCGGCCTCTGGTAGCTGGACACTGAAACGGGTTCGCAGAGGTTCTGGGGGTACTGGCACACAGCTCCAGCCGCGTCGGTTTGAGCGTACACAGCGCGAAACGATTGCAAGGCCTGTTGGAGTGGTGGCTTTACAGAGTAAGGGCCGGTTTGAGGCTTCAGATATAGCTTTGTGAGTGTCGCAGAATGTGCTGCGTCAATGTCTAAATAAGTTAACGATGTGCAAATGCAGTCATGCAGGAGTAGATGCCTTGAGTATCGTCCGTGTCGACAGAGACATGGCTTCTGGGGTTTCGGCAGGCTTTGTGCTGTGTGAAGGCAGCGTGTTATTGGAAGGTGAGCGAAGCGCGTATAAGGTTCGAGGTGGGCGGCTTATAATTGGCAGCAACGATGTCATGGGAAGTTGGTATATGTACGGGCATGCCACGCATTACCAATGTACCGAAGCAGAATTCCGAACTGAACAGAGGCGCGAAACTTCGCGAGGCCGAACGTGGGTTTATAACTATGGGGAAAACGACATTATGCCAATCAGAAATACTGGCTACTCACACAGATTAACTGAGCGACCACACCGACAATAAAGGCATTTTGGAAGGGCGAGGCGGTGCTCCTCGTCTGAGCCACTCGTGCTTCGGCTGTTTTGTTTTGTATTCTATCCCTCGTTTCCGCCATGCCATCCATGTTCCACTGCTTAATATGATGGCCATGCTCTCCAAATCTTCTCGCTGAGGTGAACGCTCAACGCTGCATCCTGAACATCTACTGCTAAGTCTTTTCTTCTTAGACTGGACAAAGGCGTCTTCGTTCGACTGACGGAGTTATGCAAGGGCGGGATGAACGCCTACTGCTCTGATTGTCAAATTCTGGGCAGACAAATGGACGAGTCTGGGTTAAGGCTGTGTTGATTGTACTTGGGCGCGGTGTGAGCATAGAAGGAGAGGTGGGAGGTGACTGTCCAGTGGCTCTGCAAACTCGGCTTATGGCAGATCTCAGGTGTTTGAGCCGGTGTTGCAATGCTTAGTAGGGAGGAAACGAAATATCTTCGCCCCGCAGGGTTTCGCAAATTCTGCATCTCATTCATCGTCAACATCTATACTAATGAGCTTCTCTTTGTCTCTCCATCTATTATTGTGCCCCTGTTTATTGAAATGAAACTGCTATAGTTAGAAGCTACGATATCACCTACACAAGAAAGGGTGACCAATGGCAACTGATTCGCTATATTGAAAGGACATCTAACTATTAGCTTAATTACCATAAGCATAGGTCGCCTTGTAGTTCCCACGAAAGCATCAATGTCTCAAGGTATGTGTTACGCTTTATCTTGGTTAGTGCCTATAGTCTCCCCAGCGGTAGCGACTTGAACTTGACATGTAGTGGTTTTAGGGCAAACGACGACACTTCGACCAGAATGTCAGCCTACCTCGGTAGGAAGATCCAGACCAGCAAATTCAGATCCCCGAAGATTTGAAAATTTATCGGCCCGATGCGGAATCAGTATTGATGAACCTATTACTGGCGCGAGAGATTAGACACTCTGCGGATCATTCGGCGCTAGCGTTCGTCGCCAGCAACGAAGCTGGTAGTTAATTTACCAGCGAGCAGCATAAGAAGGAAGTATTGAGTAGGATCCTGGATCGTAGAGGCAACTTGAGTTTGGTAACACTTGTAGTAGATCGGGGATAAGTATAACGACGGACGTCTTTACTGCTTTTAACAGCAGCTGTAGAGACTCGAGAACTACTAACTAAATAAATAGCAGCACTGTCTATAGGAAGTAAGCTCGCATATAGATATTTTTGTGCTTACTTGTTTCTTACAACTGCACTGACCGCAGCTGCACTCTTATAACACGAAATCTGAGCCTATACGTAGACCCGAACACGGTAGGCACCAAACTACCAAATGAAGAAGCTACTTCTATATGAGCAGCTGAACAATAAAACCTTTGAAATAATGCTATAACTTGCTAATCTATGCTTGCAGATATTGATACGCTGGTACTGTTGTAGCTATATAGATATCTAAGAACATATACATATAGATCATACAAAGAGAGACCACTTCCATATGAACAAAAGATATTATGCTTTTCAGCATTGAAAATAACATTTCCATAGTCCATTGCTTATACAGCTACCGCTCCTAATCTTGTAAAGACTGCAAAGCGCTCTTACCATATACATCTTTAATACTACATAGACTAGATCTCTACATATTTATGCTACTTCTATATAGGCAGAGTAATAATGCTTATATATCTGGAAGTAGTCTCTATGCCTACATATCTACTACAAGAATAATCCATCTACGTATTCACCTAGATTGCCTAAATGCGACCTTCACACGCATCTCTAGGAGGTATATGAGTACCACCTTCATACGAGCAGCACTTATAGCAAAAAGATTTCTCTAAATATACGCCACAATATGCGTAATCATGATGCACTCCATGCATAGCATCTTTATATATCAAGTGTCTATTCTTATGCTCTCTTCGTTGCCTCTCAGCAAAGAGAACAGACTATGATTTCAAACTTTTCTCTTCATCTGAGGGTATTAAGAATACATGTAATAAGGAGGGTAATAGATACGTGGTGGAGGAACGAGCTAAATTAACTATTTCTTTGAAAACAAATCACTTCGCCTGCATACCTTAGAGCAACATGAACTCAAAGAAGCGCCTTTAGTCTTGCAGCATGCGCGATAGGAAGAAGCATTAAAAGACCCTTTCAATCGTGAAGAGAACATGCTATCGCGCGATTTTACTGATAGCATACCGAATGCAAAGTTACATCAGCTTTCCATCTCTATCTGTTCCTTCACTACTAAGTCAAACTACAGTAGGCACAAGCACCATGTAACCTCATTGAAACAGATCTAGAACAACTGAGATGTTGCAGTGCAATGTTGATGTACTTTGTAAGCGATATTGCTTGAAGATTGTTACTCATTGACTACCAGGCGCTTGAAGATTATTATTCATTGACGACCAGGCTACATCTCGCACATTTTCAGCTGCCATTCTTGTTCAGCTTCGCCATCTTTACCGATATATGTCCAAGGCCTTTCACAGCTTCGGTTATCGTATCCTGTAGGGCCGTCCTCTTTCTTTCCAAGCCCTCAACAGATTGGATCTGGTCGTGTCCATCTGCCGCTCCATGCTGCTTCACGAGTTGAGTAAACTCTGTGAGAATCTCCTGGAACAGTTGCAGTGTGTCCACATTTTCTTGGATGGACACCAGTTCATTTCGCATCTGCGTGTGTTGCTGTTGCCAGGCCCCATCAAGTGCCATACTGTGCTCATCGAGGTCTTGGACCTTTCGGCTGACCTTACGCAGCAAACCATGCTGGCGTCGGAGCATGGTGCGGTTGGATTCGACAGCGGCGGCCAGGTGGTCTGCACGACTGTTTGCCTGCTGTTGACGTGTCTGAGCGCTCGCGAGTGCTTGCTGGATTAATGTTCGAATCGTCTTGACGTCTTCCGTCAGCCGGGTAAGGGCCCGCTGAGACGAATTTTCGAGAAGCTTTGAGAGATGGGCGAGAGCTTGGCTACGGCCGTACTCGCTTTCAAGTGCCTGCAATAGTAGACGCCAGAGCTGCGTGTTTTGTGCGGTATCGACATCATGTCCATGGATGATGCGCATGGTTGTGATAATAACCCAAATTCCACAGTCATAGTTGTTCTGCTGCTGTGGAACAGACACCTCAATGGGAGGAGCCCAATGCTCAACGGTGTGTTCGGAATCCGCGGCGTCCCAGATGGCTGTGCCAATGACTGCAATTGCTCGTCGGCGATCTGAAATTGGGATGTGGTGACGCATGGAGTCGTATAGATGCACCGTCACGTCGCGAAGGTCAAAGCGGAGGAGTATCCAGTGACGGTGAAGACACAATCGGACGAGGACGTTCCTTGCTTTGGCGAACTTGGCGGCTGATATCGCTGCTGGACGCCACAAGACGTCAAGATGGCCAACGTCGTAAAAGACGTAGTCATGGGGGTGCTGTCCAGAGGTGAGGCGACGGAGCAGCGTGTCAAGTGTGCCAGAGTGAAGCTGAGCTCCGGGAGCAAGGTCGCCGGACGCTGCATGAGGGCTTTCGGCTTTGCGCTGTCGTTTTCGTGGTGCACCACCATTAGACTCACTCGCTGCCATGGTGCCGTTCTGTCGTTTGTCTACTTCGTCGCCGGTCTGCCCAGCCAGCGGAGAATTGGATCCTGAGAGCGTAGTTTTGGGTCCAGAGAAGGTAAGATTGGCGTTCAAGATTTGCGGCGACGGAATGGCCATAGCCTGCTTGTTCCGCGATGTCTTGCTCTCTGGATCTTGTGCTGACTTGGTCTCCGGCAATGACGGGTCGTTGATCATGCTCGTCTCAAATACGTTGTCATCGGTAAGAAATCCTTGTTGCGATATGGAGTCCAGGACAGAGACGTCAAGGCTGGGGGGCGACCTGTTGCTGATGCGCGAAAGCGGAGAATCAAGACCAGGATCCTCGCTCTCCCAGCCTGCGTCAGCGTCACTGCAGGCGGGCCCGGCCAGGGATAGAGGGGAGGCGTAACGCGGCTGCTCTGGAGACACGATGCGTCGAAGAGGAGTCTTCGGACGTGGGGTGTCACGTGCCGGGCGGCCGCGGCGAGAAGGCTCCCGATAGTTGAGCGAAGTACCAATCGATGTCATGCCTCGTGCGATGAAACGCTCGAGGTCTTTCACTGTCACAGCGCGCGTGCCGTTGTTGATGCTCTCCTCGAAAGAGGCGCTATGAAGGTGGTGGGCGACACGGAGCTGAAGAGAGGCAGGGAACAGGCGCTCGACGGCAGAAAGGGTCTCGTTGCGTGAGAGCTTGGCGATTTGCTCGAGGAAGGTGTGTTTGGGCGCAATAGGAAAGGGCGCAACAAGGCGCAATCGGCGGTACCAATCTGCTCCCCAAGCACTCTGGATCGCTATGATTGCTCGAAGAGGTCGTATACAAGCCTCAAGATCTCGCACCTTGGTGCTGAGCACGTTGCGCACTATTGATGGCGCTTCGTGGACGGCCGCAAAGTCTTCCCAGCTCTGCTTGTAGTGCTGATGGGTCCCCCACAGCGCCGCAGCCTGCCAGAAGGAGCTGCTGGCCGACTCAAGGGCCTTCGTTGAGTCGGGTTTGATGGCATGAAAATTGTGTTTTGCTTGGACAAACGCAGCCTTTACATCGTCGGGTGTACTTTCAGCGGCACTGGCTACATTGACGAAGGTGTCGAGGACTACCGTAAATTCATCCTCTTCGACCTGGTGCACTGCGGCACGGGGATCTTGTGGCGGCATCTGGCGGGTGGCAGCTACTGGCGGGATTGTTCGGGTTAATGTTGTTCGTTGCCGCTGGTGGTTGTTGTTATCCAGCCAAAGCTAGGGGAAGGGTTGGGGCACGTGACTGGCGGCAGGTGCGGAAGTTGTCGCTGGGCGTTCAGGTTCGCCGGAAGACATCACGGCGCTGAAGGTTCCACGAGTGCAGAACCTGGATGTCGTTGTGGGAAGGTCATGTACGGAAGGCTCCAGTTATGTACAGTTTTAGTCGCAGCCGTCGCTGGAGCGGGTTGTACACAGGTTGGCATACGGCGCGATATGAGGCGCGCTGTCAATGTCGATTTCGTGAGCGCCAGTAATTTCAGACACAAATCTATTAGTTGCGACGCGACATTTCGCTTACTGCAAAGTACATAGTAAGTTGCTTGCGGAAATCGTTACTTGCGCGTCTTGTTGTTGTCGATGTTCGCGTGTCGCTGCTAGACTAAGTTGGGGTCTTGCTAGTGGCTATCGTCATTAGCGGGTCCCCATTGAGGCGACGTCGATATTGGCTGCACTTCACGCAAAATGCATCTTAACACTATGAAGAGATTAACCATGATATCTCTTCTACATAAGCTCCTTGTGAAAGATTGATCATATGAAGGTGGCATCCGGTTGTCGAGTATCGAGTAGGTTTCGGTTACGCCCTTTGCTGCTAGGGAAGCTAGCGGTCTTCATTGCCCCGCCGCGCCTTTCGTCCAGACACGTACGGTATCTGCTCAGGACAACTGAGCGCGCAATTACCATGGAATCATGACCACGACAAGGCGATTCTCGTGCAGCCTGGTCATGCCCAAGTCAGAATCATAGTAACCCGCGCCACGTCGGCTCGCCTTGACGCGATCAACGGAGGGGCATTTACACTTGGGCAACACGTACTACGGCTTGACGTTGAAGACATGCCGCGCCAAAGCGACGAAGCAGACTCCACGATGATAGAGCTGCGCAAAGCCGGCTCTTGCTGCTTGGCTTGGCTACTGCCTGTCGACTGTTCGGGTCAGCTTGGCTATTGGTGTTAATGATCGCAGTTGTCTCCGCCGCCCTCCAATCCAGTCTCTCGTCGCAATCGGTTCTCAGATACACACCCTGTGCACCGCTCCGATCGTCATCGTCCTACACAGCATCGCGAACAGCAAAGGAGCACGGTGCTTGCGGGTCATAACAGGCAATCCTTCACGTAAGGCCGTTGAGCACGCGCGATTAGCTTCCTGCTTCTCGTAGGCGCGACGCGGAGTGAGATACTCTCATCATTGTGAGGAGCACGGCCTTCCCAGACGCAGATGCAGAATACACAAGCTCCATTGCGTGTGGCTTCTCCGATCGGGGTTGGCGCAGGCATTGATGGCGCCCACGTGCGAGTCAGGATGAGCATCAAAGTCGAGCCATCGCGTGGACTGCCCACCGAATCGATAGAAAGCAGGCGCAGATGCGGATGCAGGAGGCGGCCAACACGATCAGTGGCCACTATTTTCCCCTTCGCATCGGCTTGAGTTTGACCCTCTCGCCTGGACATCTCACTTCGCAGGAATATGTTCTGCCTCCCGCGTAGCATCTGCAGAGCAGGGGGCTCTGGTACTGACAACACAGCTGTACACCACAAAACTGAACACTGCACCTAGGCTGGTCACCACATTGTCAAGCTACATCGCAACTATCCAAACTCACCGCACGTCCCAGGGACCAATCGGATCGCAGCCAACACCGCCGTATCAAATACTTGCTGATGGATATGGGAGGGACGGGGCAATCAGCTTTATGTCTCATGATATAGATGGGCGGAAGTGACCATTAGGACTGTCGCAGTTGCAATGACGAAGACTTTTTGGAATATACAGTCGTGCACGTCTTGCTCATCTTATTGTCGTGGGCCAAGGTGATCACTTGAAGTGGGTCGTCGCCGCGTAGTGTTGAAATCCATGCGCAGGCTTCTCCTCGTCGACATTCTTGCATCGTCCTGTTTCCTTGCTTTTTGCTTCCCACACATGATCCACTCCGGCGGCTTTAGACTTTTGAGGGCGCGAGGGGGTTCTGGCTTCGAAACAAGGAAAGTCCAAGATGGACATATTAGCAGCAACCTCGAGCCCTGGCGCATGCGACGCACTCACTTCCAGCTGCTTGACCTCATAGTGCTCAGACTAGACGTTGAGACAGGTGGGGAAGACTAGTGGCCCCGACCTTGTTTCCCGGGTTCAGATAATGCCAGAAAAATCATCAGCAACGGTCTGGTACTGTCACATGGGCAGCGTACTCGCTACTTGACGCATGGCTTCATAGCCACCAAATCTTGGTTGGGGTTGTGAGCTGCGCGGTTGCAGTCTTTGCAGTCTTTGCTGATGGGGAAAAGCATGATGCTCACGTTGCAATACCATCACCCGTTTGTGCGAGTGTCAGGGATACACTGGACAAGTATGGTTCAGGATATGCGCCATGAATTTCGATAATGATCCCTGTTTCGACGTTGTTGCCGTGATCAACGCTGCGGAAATGCCACATCCGGCGAGCTTCTGCGATATTCGACTCTACATTCCAGCCGATGTAGCAATACCACGCACCAACACCAAAGCCATTGAATGTCTGACAACGGATCAGATGGGTCTCAATGGCTTCAAACGAGGCTTTTCATACGCCATCACCACATATCCATTCATAAGGGTTATCTTATTAGCATGATACTCCGCTCGAGAGTTTCCTGCACGATTACATGCCCTGTGCATCCCACACGAATCTCCTTTCTTTTTGGGGCCCGTTCTTTTGAATTTCTGGGCAAATTGAAGCGTGCTACACTGTGTGGCGATCACAATATTGATCTCGTGCTGTTTGGAGCTATCGGGGTTCCGCTTGCGACAGCGCAGCGCTTCGCATATCATAGTTCACGCTAGATGTGACGCGGTATTTCTTGGGCTCTCTGGGGCCTTTCCATAGATCATTCTTTCTACCTCCAGCTAACTTTAGTCTGTACGTTCTTGAACAGAGCGCGTCATGTCCTGGCCTGCACCTGCTTTGGAATGCCCTGGCGTGAAAGGCTCGTGGACACCGGTTGGTGACACCCAAGAGCGAATTGCTTTGGGCTATGCAAAACGGGTTGCGATTTTGTCTGCTGAAAGAAATTATTCAGGTAACATTACTGGGCATACACGATATTTTGTTAGTATGTATACGCATTGGCAGCGGCCTCTCCATTCCAGATTTCAGTTGCCAGTGACAAATCTTGTTACTGCTTTATCTAGGCCTAGGCTGCAGCATCTTGCTGCCGATCCTATGTCCACCTTTGGACGTGCCATGCGCAGCAACCGCACCACGTCCGTATTCGACAACACACTACTGCGGTGCGTACGCAGTACGCGCGGGCCCTGGTGCACGCTGACTGATCATGATTCAAAATGTTCCTCTCGGTAAAAATAGAGGATGTGTGCAGTGATGCCTGCCACGGTCGCTGTTACGCCGTGTGCCAACCGCATAGCGTCACTGATGCCGTAGGTACTAGGGCGTAAAGTGAACATGTATTCCTGGCACTACTGTATTAGTTTTAACATGCTTATAGTACCACACTTGATGAAACTGCGCTGAGAGGTTTTCGGGTCTTTCGTAGAAATCGGGCACTTTACTCTCATGATTCCTAAGACACAGGGCTGCGTGACCTCGAGCGTATGTGAAATAAAAAACTTGACAGCACTTCATGCTACAAGGCAGGTGCCATGTAATTTGGAATTCTTGGTCTGTATTTTCTACTTCTGCCTCGATTTATTCTTTGATGCTTTCTTGCGGGCGCCATAGCAACTACGGCGGAAATAGGCGCTGGGAAAGTCAAGGACCTGCCTACTTGCCCATCCTAAACTTACAAATGATATTCTAACTAAGCAACAGGTCGTTGCTCTAGATATTAGTCTACTCGACTAGCAAAATGTGACGATGACGGCTTGCAAGGCAAAAGCGGCCTTAAAGTACCCATGTTATCAGAGCAGAGCAACCAGAAAGGTAACACTGGCAAAGGAACAGCAAGCTAGGGGGACGATATTTGTACTGGGTGTTAGCATTTCGCGTGGAAATTGATCGCCACAGATGCCGACTGTAACAGCAGCACGATGGTTTTGCATTATAGAGACTGGGAAGTAATGAAAAGCGAATTCGTATGCTGCATAAATACATGTTCTAGATCCTTGCAGTATTTGCACCGTGATTACAACATGTAAATTGAAAAAAGATGCAGCAAAAGTTCCAGAGTTGTCAACAATCAAATCAATCAAATCAAGCAACCCTGTTTAAGTAAGATCTAAACCTAAAAGCGTGACCGCTGAACTGAAATAGGGTTGCTTGATTTGATTGATTTGATTGTTGACAAGTCTGACTGCAAAACTGCGATACATTTCAAGCTCGCATGCCAGTCTCAGCCATTTGTCCCAATTTCAGACTCGCAATACACTCACAAATAGCCAATGTCCCAATCCGACGATATAACAACAACGTTCACCATGATACTCTTAACACCCATACTCGCCTTGATGACCAACTCCACTTTCATATCGCTCTCCCGATCTCCCGGTGCCGGCTTCCCTGGGATTATCGTAACGCTCAAAATGCCCTCCTTACTTCTATATTTGCTATTCCTCAAGTCTGCAGACTCTTCATCACACTGCAAGTCCTTAATCGCCAGCTTCCTTCAGAAATATCTCCGAGAATCACGCATGTGGTGAGGCATTGCTTGCGAGGATGCTACCGTGGGCTCCATGTCTACGTATGTGGAAACAGGCTCCCTAAATGTCAAATCGAAATCGAGATTGAGGTAGGTGACAAGAGCAGAGTCTGAGCGCGTGGAGGTAGATTTATGAAAGGGGACATAAGATTGCGTCAGCGAGCTCAAAGCTAGAGTCGAAATGGTTAGAGACAATGAGGTGTAGATACGTAAGGAGACCAGAGAACCTGAACTCGTCGCTGTCCTTGGGAGCTAAATTTATTCCTGTGCACTTAGGGTGCTGATCGCTTGTGTCATCAATTGCGCTGGTAATTGACGACGAGTTCAATTGCTGGTGGGCTAGAGGAGGCGTCCGAATGTCGCTTCGAAGAGAGGACGGCTGGAGAGAAGCATCATTACCGAAAGCTTCAAACAGGAATAGATCCATTGTAGGCGTTGTACCATCGACGAAAACACCAGCTATCGCAGTTTCAGGAGCATTGTGATCTGCGGAAGTCAGTTAGGCAGTGTTTCTTCTGGCTGCGAGAAAATGTGACTTTTGCTTGCTCATAGTTCTTAGGAGATGTGCTTGATATGACACTTGAGATGCTGCAGTTTGCCCCGCATCGATGTTGAGGTGAAAGTATCGCAATCCCGATGATCCGACGGAGAAGCATGTGCTGATAGAAGGGTGGAAAGTGGGAATCCGCGAAATGTTATTGTTAGCGGCGCGAAGTATGGTCCAGGAAAGATCTGGCCTTCCAATACGGGCCTTGTTCTATGAACTAGTAGCTAAGTAGCCTGCCCTTGGTGCAAGCTGTAATAAGGGTGGCGGTTGAGACGCAATTGAGTGATACACTCACCAGCTATTTCTTGGCTAAACCTACAACACAGCAATAGAAAACATGATCTCCAGGAAAGAGCGGTGGCAAGAAGTTGAAGTTTTTCGACACCGGGGAGATGATCATCGATTTGTATGACTTTTTAACTGTGTCAGTGGGTGTGCCGCGTTAGATCCATGCAGGCACGGTGCCACACAACAAACGATAATAACCCCTATGCAAACACTCTGTCATCATGCTCAATCGCTAGGAGCGAGAAGCTAGGGTGCTTGCATCTAATTAAGACGGGGGAAGTCAGTGCCGTCGCTTTGCGACAAGCACTACCACAGCTATAAAACAGGACCATACCATCCTACTCAAATACGAAGCACGAGTGACGGTGTCGACCGTTCTCAGGGCACAAAACAAGCCCGCAGGCAGTGAGACTAGCCTATTAGACAGCGCCACGGCTGTTAGGCATGTTTAGGTAGATAGGGCGAGGAACCTGCTATCTCTCATCATGTGCAGCTACCAAGTCCTTTGGTACAGGAGCCACCAAACTGCCCATATTTGAAGGCTGGATTGACTTAATCATCGTTCGTATCCCTTAACACAGTATTCGTTATTGGTAGGACCTGGTTTGGGGTTAATGCTGTCGACATGGACATAGCGAGACTGGTGAAGATATTTCGCAGCAGCACAGATGACAGTAAGTTGAAGTGCGAAGTGGGATGTGTAGTCATGACCTGGCGCGATGGGTGCAGGCAGTTGGCAGCGGTGCGGAGGAGGACGGAGCTTTCTCCACTTTCCCATGCGCGCTTGACCCAACATGTGTGAGGAACAATGCTCAACACTGACTGAAGCATCGCCCCACGGCACTGACTTCCCTTGAAGGCCAATGACCATGGCTCTATGTACATTCGTCTTATTGAGCTGGTTGAATTTCTGCTTGCGACGTGTGCTTGTGCATGGCAATCCATTGGACCCTTGAAAGCGTACCTAGGAAGACTATCTTTCAACCACCACCTTCTACATCAGTTCAGATAAGATCGTTAATTGATCACAGATATGGCTTTCTTAATAGTCAGACCGCGGTTCAATATTGGTCGGCACACTCTCGGGCGCAACACATGACTCGTAGCGCCGGCGGCAACACTTGCATGGTGACTGCCGCTGACTGCTGTCAGTCTTCCGCACCAAGCACTGGATGTATTGCGAACCCGTTTGAAGCAGAGATCGCTAGCCACGATGGTCAGGTACCGTTTTCACCTCCGACCTGTTGAAGCATTGCCAAGACCAGCCACTTGACAATACCGACCACACCCAACGATATTAAATATTCATCGTATAAGGTGAGCGTCCGCTGCGCTCGGCTGGAATACATCTATACTTCTCTTTTTAAACTTAGTGCTTAAAGGACCCGGCGGGTCCCTTCCCGCTCCGTCCGGATCCTCTTGACTTAAGCCAACAAAGTGCCCGTGGAATTTCACTCGCACTCGACTCCTACCCACCCCTTTCCTTGGAGAATATATCAATACATTTCTTTCTCGCACCATTCAACCGCCTGCATTCATCAACTATGCCTAATACGCCAGCGACATATCTTCTGCGTGCGACTCAATACCATCTGCTGTCCGAGCAGCATGGCTTTCGAATTAAACAAACTCTTCTTTTCTCGGAGCCGAGCTTATCGACTCATCTGATTGCTCCTGTTACAGCCTAGAGCAATCCCCCGATTCCGTGCGCATCAAGCCAAGCAGTAGCCGCCAGCTGAACATGATTCCGGGCGTACTACGTAGTCGAGAACATAACAAGGCAACATGATGAATAATTGCGACTATGAGGTTGATGGATGCGGCAATTGGAGCTTATGGCCAATGGAAGTGACGAGGATGCTGCCCACACGAGCAGACCCGGTCATCTTCCGCCCTCGCAAAGCCGGCCAAACATACAACCAAGCCATCGCCTTAGACCATGCAGCAGGAGGGTTTACCAGCACTGCTGCTTGAATCGAGGAAATGAGCCAATGTGGGATGAGAGAACGTACACTCAACGCTCGGGATAAACGATGTTTTGCGTTCGAGGAACCTCTCATCCAACAAGAAGCAATACTTCGCACCGCATGATTGCACTTCGGCGAGCAACTGTTGCACTCGACGACAAATCCAAGGAACGCTCTGCTTACCATTGAAGAGCTCCGCAGTGCACGCAGTCCCTTAACTTCTCGTTTCGAGACTACCTTCTAAGTTTTGCTCGGCCGAGATCATGCGTTTTACTGCCATTTTGGACATGCAGGCGAAGGGTATTGCAGAACTCCCAGCTTCGAACATCGACTTCGCTGCATACGACGAGGTATACATTCATGAAATTCGTTCTCATCGACTATCGACTCGCCGGTGGCGCATAGTACTACCTTGTCAGCAACGTGCGTCCTAGGCCGTCTTCGGCTTGTAATGTCGGCATGAGCCCCTAATCGTACTGCTATCCAGCCGCCAAGTATCACGGCCTCCAACACTGAGTGTGCCGTCTGTGTCGAGGGGCCGGCGCCTCTTCGCCTTCTATAAAGAAGGACGAGGCCGGCGGTGTCCTCAAGCGCAATCAGACCACGGATCATCGGAAATGCGACACCATGTACCACCAAGGGCGAGCACCGTGCTTCGTCTAAGGCTAATTTGAAGCCGCTAACTGATGGGTTCATCGACAGCCTGGTCGCGAATATGCTTTAGTGACGGCTCGCAAACAGCAGCCCAGGGACCTTCATTACGGTGCTCAATCGTCGTCTGCGCGTTAATTCAGTTTGTCTTTACCCCACCCAAATGTCTTGTAATGAGGGCTTGAGCAGGCTTCCAAGTTTGATATCCTCTACCTTCTGAAGCCAGCCACACAGCTAGAAGAGATGCCTCAAGTGCGCTTTTTCCCGCGCACTGCACTTCTCGTCTCTCCCAGCATGACTCTTATGCTCACGATCGCACCGCACCCCATTCTGGTTTATATAAAGAGCCTGCCATGCCAACGTCGAGCACACCGTCAACGAGCTATACTGGACAACTCCACAATTGCATCGCTCTGCCCTCGGTGTCCGATACCGCCTTGTCGTCGCTACGCATGCGGCCATGCCTCGAAGGGCACTAGCATCATCTGTCGTAGCCGCATCCGGCAGCTTGCACTGCCCTCCGACATTTTTCTCCCTGGCAGGGTTACACCTAGCAGCAGTGAGTTTGACTGCGGGCTTTACGAGGTGGCATTCCGCCGGCTCGCCGACTCCGTGCCTGGTGCTTCGTGTATTTGGCGTCGCCGACCGATCACTCCCGCTCAGTTTGCCAACCCTCGCTCCATCCAAGCCTACGTCACTGACAGCCACTGACCTGCAAATTATGTGCCAAGATTGTGGGACGATGCTTGAGGATTGGTCTTTGCTCGCTTCCTGCTTGGCCAATAGGACTTAAAGTTTACAGATTTGGAGCTACTATAAATTTGATCTCATATCAACTCTTCTTTTCGTCCTTAATTCATACGATTCATCTCATTCAAAATCTTTGCTTCTTGTGCTCTTCGTTCTTACTAACGCCTACAAGCACAGAGCTTCTCTATGTCCGGCTGCTGAGACATCAGATGTAAACCAAACTGTCGGGTCCCTTCGCCCTCCGCCTCTTGTTTTGATTGTGGCGTATCCCGCACTCTGGGGCTGAGCGAATACTGCTCCATGTACAAGACCGCGAGCTTGACGGTGACGATACTAGTTAAGTCCTCCAGCAGATTATCGCAGATACACAGCGAAGGAATATAAGTGCTTGCACTTCACACTCAACTGACGTAGCTTCATCTTTCTAAAAGCAGGCCTCATGACCGCGGTTATGCGCTGTCTCCTCACATCGTCTATGCCTGACTCGCTCATAATGACACCAACACAAGAAGCGACTCGGATGATGCGAGACTTGAACAGCACTCAATTGCCTGTGCGTACCCTAATCCAATCACATTGGAGACTCACAAGTAGAAGTCGGTGCCCCTATACATCTTCTGAATAGAGCAGCTGCCACCTCAACGACCCTGAAAAGATAGTGATACACCTCGTAGACTGCCCTCTGTGACAAGCTAGAAGGTCAGCGTATTTGAGAGCGTCGTGTCTCTGATTTTTGGAAGGAGGATTGCAAACATCACGGACATGACTAAACCTCTAGATCGGTTAACAAGATACCATTGACTGCAAGCTATTTTAGAGAACAGTTGAACTTTCTAAGATGCTATTAAGAGATGCTTCTTGACCGTAACAGCCTGTATAAAAAATTAAAGCGTGCTAAGAGCGACTGAAGAATACGCATGCGATTGCAAAACTCAGGACAGAGTCAATGTGACGGGGAATTTCTCGGCAACCTGTATTCAACCTTGGGAACACGTACTGGATGGCGTCAGATTCGTTACAGAGTTGTCAACTATTAATTTTCATCGCTTTCCGAGTACTATTATCTCGACGAATCCTCTACTGCAGCTTCAGGAAGCTGTACTTTTCTCTTAGGCCCTCGCATATACATATCAAGCATCATGCGCTAAGTCAGTACCGGAGATAACGATATTTAGGTCTGGGTCTCTCGAAGCATAATACAAGTAAGGTTTTTTGCCGCCCGCCTTTAATCTGCCATGTTCGTTGCCTCACCTGTCGAAGCGTAGAATATGTATCTAGTAGACCGGCAATGCGTAATTAGATGCACAATGGCGGATTTCTCAAATCCTTCAGAGATAGACGCAACCTAACTGAAATTGAGCAAGAGGCGCAAGAATCAGGTATGCCTGAAAACAAAGGCGAAGCCACTATCTTGATGGCGACAGAGATGCATTGGTTAGTCTATTAGACGAGTATAGTCCCTAGAATACATCGGTGACTACTTGCGACGAGCGGACAACAGTTAACCCTAGTAGATATCGCAATTTTAGAACCCTTTGTAGGAGATGATGAATCTTAGCTCCGACACGTCCACAGCGCCAAAGAGGTAGTTGATGAGTTAAACGTGGATAAAGTGCCTAGAGTTTTGCCTCCCTGCATAATGTTCGCCAACGTCCTCCTGATGCACGGGAAGATGCAGTCCCCATTTACTCAAAGATCTAGCTCTTAGTCAAGGACACCCCTACGCTCATGGGGACGAGTCTGACGAGCTCTGCACTGGCACTTTAGATTAAGTGGCAAAAGCGACATTGCTTAACGCACTTGGAAAGCCTGGTAGCAGCTAACCTTAACCAACGCCGCAAGAAATCCGCAATGCTGCCAATGCACGGTGGAAACATGACGTTATGGTCAGGCATAGCGCCGTACGAGTTTAGGGAGTGAGATAGGGCAAGGGCAATCTGATACGATTGGGTGGCACGTCAACGAGAACTGACTACTCAGACATCGAGTACTAATCCAGAATAGTGGTCACAGCAATGCCAGGAGTGTGAAGACAGCGAAGACTTTGCGCGCATTGGTCACGCGCCAGGGTGACGTTAGCCGGCGTTCCAGAATCAGCCACAACCAGTCCTGTCTCAAGGGCACACAGGTTGATTATCGGCCTTTGCCGTGACTTTGGTCATGGAGTACCAGAAGAGACCACACTCTGCAAGACGCTATGCAACGCACTCGGGCACCTGGTAGAGTAGCTACTCAAAGCAAGATACGCACAGGACGAGGACATGAAACATGATGAAGAGTGCCTATTCTTGTTATACAGTTTAGGAGGTGATTTCTTCATTCAAGGCCTCTTTCTAATCTAGACTGAATAAAACCTACTTCGCCTAGAGGTGGTCTCAGCTTCAAGATTTCCTTAAGATCTTAGCATCCCTTGCCTATCAGTCCACGGCTTAGATCGCTGAACTATTTGCAACTCCCAAGACAGCGGCTATCCGCCCGCAGCACAGAGACCAAAATCAAAAACGAAGAGTTGAGAGGCTCAAACTCGAACGAGACATGGTATGAGCAAACTTCACCTGATCACACGATGGGCAATTCTTTGTGCACAGTGTTATACTTGATCAAACAACTCAGACAATTCAAGATTCGCGAATACCCCGTATATATCCCACAGCCCACTTCTCATCCCTCCACACAGCTAGTCAACCCCGTGAGCATATCGGCTCCCTTTGACCACACGATGGTGAATCTACGCGACATTCTCAACTACCCGATGACGTGCGTACGCGATGCGCTGACTTCACGCAAGACACAAATCATCCTTGACAACACCAGTCATACCGTCTTACCGAACACGTTCTTCCAGGCTCAAGACGAGCAATGCGAACTCGACTTAGACAATCATCTAGATACTGTCATACAGTTCACAAGCTGTTGCCATAGGTTCCATGAGACATGTCTTCGAGTACACATACGTGCATCATTCAGAAGCCCTACTAGCCGTTGTCCTAAATGTCAGATAAAACTCTTCCCCAACGACATAGGAACAGAACTTCTTCATGCCGAAATCAAGGAGACAGTAGCAGCTATCGGAGCCATTGCTTTTCTCGCTTATGTGGCGGTAGCTGTATTTGCGGCAGCTGTGGAATGGGCAGAATAGTGGTTACATATACGCAGGTCAGTAAATAGGTGCAATAGTAGTACTTAGGGGGAATGAAATGGATAGCTATGCTGCAGTTACTTTTCTCATTACATGCCGCTTGAAACAAGATCCTACGAATGTTGATTGAGGCTCTTTATTCGTGTATATCAACGAGTGGCTTTCATGTACTCGTCCAGAGCACACACGAGCAATCAATTAGCCGGTACAAGCGCAAGCCGAACCACGCGATAATGAAAAAGCCCTTTTGCTTCAAAAGCTCTCAAGGATGTGCAAGAAAGGAGACGGGAGCTGCGCAATGAGTCGTCGCAGCTGAAGGGGCTAAGGACATAGCGAATGTTGACTGCTTACGGAAGGTTAATGTGATAGTGGAATCGATCAGCCTCGTCTTCCTTTGTTAAAGCTACGGCCACCTATGCTTTTCCGACAACAAAACCTCTCGCATACTAACGATCCCTGTTCTGAGAACGTTGCTATGGTCATCAAGATCTCCATGATATCTATAACATCGTCGCCATTACATCCGGCTCCTTTCACAACACTACACCTTGGTTACCCTAACTCTGCCTTCGGCTGCATCTCGCGGGCCATGGTAGCTACGTCTCGCTGTGCCGTTCGCGCCGCTGCCGTGCAGGATCTTGCCCGAGAAGAAGATGCAATCGCCGGGATCCATGACAGCCAGCATGGTGCGCAGGCCAGCAGCCCGCGCACTGGCGTCCGCGCTCAGCAGATGCTCGCTGGCACTGTTATTTAGGTGCGTGCCCAGCGCCGCCTGTGTCGCACCATTAGTGGCCGTAAAGGGCGTGAGGGCGGAGAGGAAGTTGCATATCGCCTCGAGTATCTCGTCTCCCGCCTAGTGCCAGACTGGGTAGAGTTCCTGGTCGCGGTGGATGGGCTGCGCGTTCGCTCCTGGCGTGATCTCGATGACCTCGCTGGCATTCATCTAGTAGCCGTCCGTGGGATCGGCGACGAAGACGCGCTCTAGCAGCGCGTGCATCAGCTCGTGCTTGAGGAGATCGTGCCAGAAGATGGCGCTGCGCTGCACTAACGAGCCAAGCCGCTTCGTCTTCTTGCGTGACAGCTCGAGCATCAACTTCTCCTCCGCCGTCGAGGCATCGCTTGCGCTGCGGAGGGCGATTTTCTCGAGCTCAGGGTTTACCTCGTTGAGGAAGTGTTGGACTCAAGAGGCGCTCAAGAAATCTTTGATGATCACAATCCCGTCCTGCTTGAACGCGGCGAAGGTGGCGTCTGCGCCGCTTGATGCTGGGATTGATTGCATGCTTCGAGAAAGTTTGAGTGGCATTCAAGAGGCAAGAGAGATTGTAGAATGACAGTACAAACATGGTGGCTGCGCCCGACTTGCAGCGCACTTCTCGGGGCACGTGATGGAAGCTGTTCGCTGCGAGAAGGCCAGTTCAGGCGGTTTCCATATAAGATTATTGATAAGTGCCATTCGTATGTAACAATCAGATGTGTCTTAGGTAGCTATATTAAAAATCAACTACGCGTTTCTGCACCTATATATACGAGCTCCTTCGTACTTCTATATTAGCTAACATATCCTGTTCTACTGTGCTTGCGTAGATTAGATGCACGATAAGGCTCTCTGCCTTAAATTCTTATGCAGCACCTTAGACTCTCTAAGATTGTGCTCGTACTTCAACAACCTTAATATATATTATATGCGGCATAGAATTACACTAATAATAAGTCTCTAGACTCTAATACCTAGCAAATAACTTAAGCTAGAGACAGCGTCTGTTAGTTAATTTGCTTAATAAGCACTAAGAAACATAATATGCGAAATCTTATATATAGCAGGCGCTGCAGTAGCTTGCATAAATCTCTTAGAGATATGCTTTAAGAGCTTAACTAAGTATTTAAAACTAATAGCTTTATATAAGCTATCTGTTCTCTAATTTAATTACCTTATCTAAACTAAAAGAGCATTAGAAGATATCTTAATAGAGTAAGTTTGCTAACTAGATCTAGAGGATTTTCTCTCTAGAGTCTTAAGGCTATTTATAAGAACTATAGAGGTAGTTTTAATATATTATATAGTTCTAGCCTACTAACTAGCTTAGTAGAGGAGATTATATAGAGAATCTAAGTATAGGCTCTATCTTAGCATTAGTTACCTAATAGTTACTCTCTTCTAGTAGGACTAGAAGCCTTAAACTCTAAGTTTTTATTATAAATCTATATAAGTAAGCACCTATAAAGCCTAAACTATAAGACTATAAAGTAAACTATTTAAGACTTTTAAAACTAAACTATCTAGTACCTAGTATTAGTAAGACTAAACTTATTAACTAAGTATAGACTTATTAGATTAAATAGGTTTATAAGATAGAATCTAAATAATATATATTAACTTAATATATTATTATTATCTTCTTAGACTATCTTAGAGTTTTATTCGTATTGCGCTTATTACTAAGCACTGCTAGTAGGTTTTACTTAGCTGTACGTAGTTATAGGCTAAGTCTCTGCTTAATTATATAGATCTAACTCTAAGCACTTACTACGTATCTAATACTAGGCTAGCAAATAAGTATAGATAACTTATATATAAGTATAAGTTAAGATATAGTTAAGTATAAGTTAACTAAAGTTAAGTTAATGCTAAGACTATATAAGTTAGAGTTAAGTATTATATAATAAAGTTAAGTCTAGGTTAAGTTATTCTACTATAAAGTTAAGTTATAGTTAAGTTTTAGAGTACCTAATAAGTTATAAGTAAACTAAGCTTATTTTAGAAGACGCATACGTTATTTATTCTATATAATTATTATATTAATTCTAGAAGATATAACGTATTCTACTAGTACATAGGTTAACTTAGCGCATAGGTTAGTTTTACTTAGCATAATAAACTTTAGTTATGCATCTTTAATTTTATTACTATCTATAAGAGAGCTTATATATAACGTACTTATATCTAATTTAGAAGATACTTCTATATTCTTTTTGCACATTTGCGCATTATGCCTAGTCTTACTATAGTTTCTATAGCGTTATCTAGCTAGTTAAGCTCTTTCTTAATTATCTCTATTATAACTTCTTTTTAACTACCTAGTAGCTATAGATGCCTCTATAGCTATCTATATTGCTATCTTACTATACTCTATAGTACTACTTTGCTAAATCTGCTTACGCTTCTATAATTTCTACTTAGTTATCTCTACTAATTACTCTTTAAGCTTATATATCTAAGCATATTAAAGAGCATTTTTATATAGTATTAGCTTATTATCTTTTATAAGCTAAGAGAAACTAGCTTAGACTATAATAGATAACTAAAGTAAGGCATTGCGTACTAGCTTTAACTAAAATCTAAACTTATAAGTATTACTTAGAGTCTTTAACTGCTATAGAGTTGCTAGAAGAAGAGATTCTAGTAAGATACGTAGGTACACTTTAAGGTAATTTAACACTACTTACGCATTAATAAGAATAAGTCTTAAAGCCTTAAAGGCCTTTTAATAGTTTTTTTCTATAAATATATTAAAAAACGCGTCTTTAAAGGCAGAAAGAAAGCCTTTTTTATTAATATAGAAGACATATTTCTATACTAAGTTCTAGATGCGTTTAGAGTACTTACGCTTTAATAGTAAAAAATAGACTATATTAAGCAGCTAGAGAACATATAATAAATAAGCTAGTATATAGAGAGTTAGAATCTTATTCTTAATATAGTAGTTCTTAAAATTCTAGTTAAGATAGCTCTTATAGCTATCTAAGATAAGTAGCCTATATCTCTCTACCTAATATACTTTTATATGCGTATTAAAATACTTTAACTACTCTAGACTAAGCGTATTATTTATCTAGCTATTCTTAGAGACTAATAGCTTCTAATTACGTAGTATTAAAGTCTTCTTATACTACGCTAAGATATAGATACGTCTTTTATAGATAATAAAAAGCAGAGTTATATACCTAGTAGCGCAGATACTCTAGATTACTATAACTTACTTATAATTACCTAGCTAAATAAGCTTAGATTAAGCGTATCTCTCTGCGCCTATAATAATCTTTATAGAGCTAATTATGCCTATCTAGAAGCTAGTCTTATTAAAGTTATATACATTATCTTAGTAGACGCTATACTTAGCTATAGTCTCTTCTATAAGCTTAAACTACGCGCTAATAATCTCTAGGTTTTTCTAAAGTATTCTCTACTTATTCTTAGCTTAATTAAAGGCTATCTTAAGCTTAGATAAACGCGTTATAAAGCGCTTAGCCTAGTACTTACTAATAAGCTTACTATCTCTTATACTTAGTAGCTTATTAGCTATATCTACTACCTTATATAGCTAGAGCGTAAATTCTTATAAATTAAGGTTAAGTATATATTAGATAATTATCTGCTCTTTAGTTATAGTAAGCTTATAATATAAGTTATAAGTTTCTAAGAGATGCGTAATTTCTTTATATTAGTAAGTTAATATTAAATAGAGCATATTAAATGCTACAGTAGCGCGTTAGAGGCTTTAAAATTAACGTATATTATAGATAGAAAGAGTAAGCTAAATTCTACTTTCTTAGTTACTTAATTCTATATATTATTATTAAGATATTTCGTGTTAATAGAGAAGAAAGATATTCTTAGCAAAACTAACCTACGCGCTAGATTAACTTACGCACTAGTAGAATATATTATATATTATTTATTCTATATAATTATTATATTATATTTTTAGTTAAGATAGTAAATATTATAATTAATATAAGAAATATATTATTTACTAACTATACTATTATTATACTTCTTTATTACGCTTATTAGTATAGCGTAATAGCCTTATTTATTTCTATAGTAGCTAAGTATAATGCAAAGAAATACTAGAGCTCTATTATATAATATATATATTATTATCTCTATCTTTCTCTATACTACTTTAATATATACTTTTACTCTTATCTAGCATATAAATAGAAAGTAGTAATATAAGAAGATTATCTATCTTCTTATTTAGTAGCAGAGTATTATCTATTAGAGATAAAGAAAGTAATAAGTTACTTATTACTAAGAAGATAAGTATAGTTAAATTCTTCTCTACTTTAATATCTATATATCTTTTCTTATTTATTATCTTATACTTAAGAATTATAATATCTTAGATAGACTAAGCGTTTAGTCTATGCTAGTAATCTCTAATTATTTTCTTTATAGTATTAAATACTTACTTTACGCTAATTTATATAATCTGCACTACTAGTATATTCTTAGTAATCTAAGTAAGCTAAGAATATAAACTTTTATTTAATTTCTACTATACTAGGTATATTAATGCTATTCTTATTATTAGAAAGCTTAATTATAGGCATTATAAGATAAGATTCTCTTTTATCTTATATAGATAGAAGCTTATCTTTAGTAGTAGCTAAGAAGCTACTAGATAGTAACTATAAAAGTAATAGTAGCTTATAAAACTACTTTAAAGATAATTATTATAAGTTATTTATTAGTATAAGTATAGAAGTTCTTACTAATAGAGCGTTGTAGCATTTAAGGTATTATAGAAATAGTTCTTAGTAAGTATATTTATAGTATAGCTCTTATAATAAGTTCTAGCACTATAGTAAGTTAGCACTATAATAAAATAGTATAATAAATATACCTTATATACTATAAGCTTCTTGCCTAGATCTAATATAGTTGCTATATTAAAAATAACCTCTCTCTTATTAGCTATTTAAGAATAATACTTCTTTAGTTTCTCTTAACTCTTTTCTATAGCAGCTCTAATAATATCTAGCTATAGAGTACTATTTACCTTAATGCTATTCTTCTCTAGGCTAGATTTAATATTATCTAGAAAATTAAATAGCTAGTTATATATAAGCTATATATTATTAACTTAAGATATATTATTCTTACTAAGTGCAGACGTAGCTTCTTTAAACTTACTAAGTAGATAGATAATTAACTATATATGCCTCTACTTACTTAGTTCTAGTTAGAGCTTTTAGAGATTTCTCTAATTAACGTTATTACAGCTATAAGAATCTACTTAGAAGGCAGTTAGTCTATAAGTAATCTTACTCTCTAGCTATCTATTAATATATAGTTGTAATTAGATTGCTTACTTATATATATTATATATAAAATTTTATCTTATACTATTATTGCATATTATAGATAGATAAGCTATTAGAGATAATTCTAATTATAAGGCTATAAACTACTTAAAATGCTAAGGTAATAAATTAATAGCTATATAGCAAGGCTAGATTAGTATAGATATTAGTATATAATAAAAGCATATAATAAAGAGTAACTTACTTTGCAAAGTAAGTTTAGAACTAATATCTTAGTATGTATATTCTAAATATACTGCTACTATAGTCTCTAAGCTTTCTTAATATTATAAGATGCTACTAGCTTTAGATGCTTAATAATATTCTATACTATAAGGTTAATTATATAGGTAAGATATATAATTATATTCTCTTCTACGTTCTAGATAATATTATTCTATTCTTAAGTCTACCTGCATTTCTAGTAGGAATGCAGAGCTTAGCTAATTAGAATAGGCCTTAGCAAGGCGCTATGTTATAGAAATGCAACGTAGAAATAAATAACCTTTTAGAGGGAAATAATATATTTCTAAGAAGCTATTTTATGCAGTTTTTACAAGAGAAATCTAGATCTCTAAACAGTTTATTCATAGCTCTAATACTCGTTAAGATAGAGTTAGAGTATAGAGAAAAAAGGTATACGTGTAACAGACTTAGAGAAAATTTCTAAAAAAAAATTATCTTAGAAAAATTAATTTCTAGCTAAAATAAAGCTAAAAAAAATAAGTTTCTAAATTAAGTATAGTTTTTATCCTAGCGTGCCTAGTTAGGCGTAGTTTTTATCCTAGCATGCTTATTCTTACTACTGCATAGAGCATTATTATCCTTACTACTGCACGCATAAATAGTTTTTATCCTTATTACTGCATAAAGAGTTTTTATCCTTACTACTATATAAATAGATTTTATCCTTATCGCTGCATAAAGAGTTTTTATTCTTATTACTATATAAAGAGTTTTTATCCTTATTACTGCGTAAAGAGTTTTTATTCTTATTGCTACATAGACTATTTTTATCCTTATTGCTACACGAAGAGTTTTTATCCTTATAAATATATAAAGTCTAGTTAACAAAGACTTATACGAGCGTAAGATTATTCTCTTTTAACAGCGCCTATTATATATTCTAACGCTAGCTAGAAGGCATACTATTAAGTTTAACGTATAGTCTCTATAACTACTCTCTTACCTCTATAATTAATATAGAACGCCTGCGCAAGTACGCGATACGAGAGCAGAGTAATTAGAAGCTAAATGCGCCTTAAGGCAAAAGTATAATAAGAAAGTTTAGTAGTAATTAGTAATAATAAGTTATACTATAAGCAACGCACCTATTTAGCAGAGTCTTACAGCTCCTCTAATATACGTATTTTATTAAATATTCTATAGCGCTTACGCAAATATATATAATAATAAGTATACTATTATGCAATTAACCTACTACTAATACGAACGCCTAAGTCTATAATTGCATCTCTATTCTATGTCTCTTAAGCTCTAGTGCTAATATATATATATCTCTATATAATGCAAATACTATATCTATATCTCCTTTTAGATAAATAAATAATCTTATACCTTTAACTAAAGTATCTTCTACTATAGTAGACTCTATAGGCTAAGCAAATAACATTACTACCTATCTTAGTTCTCTAAACTCCTTTACTAGTATAATATCTACGTTGTTTAATATATAGCCTATAAGCTCTAAGAGCTCTCTTAATTAAGGCGCGCTGTTAGAGAAAGTTTATAATACTCTACTATAAGCTTATATACCTTCTCCTAACTTATACTTACCTTAGATTAAAACCTTAGATAACTTTAACTCTTCTCTTTCTCTATCTCTAAACTTATCTACTCTAAGCATTAGAGCAGGTTAGACGATAATAGAAATTATCTCTAAGCTATTAACACTGTTTATGCATAATAACTCTATCTCTAATAAATAATAACCTGCTATATATAAGATATCTATAGATAACAGTCTTAAAGCAGACCTAATACTACTTAAAATAATACTTAACTCTGCTATATCTAACTAAGGTGCATAGATAGCTATGTCTAATACTATACCTTAGTGCATAAGTACTGCACTATTATACCTATACTCTGCATTTATATACGCCTATTTATGCTCTAGCACTAATCTTTCTTATAGCTATTTATTAGACGCAATATCTACAGCACTTTTAAATTTACTTCTAAAGTTTATACTAGGTTCTATAGAAGACTACTAATCTCTTAGTTTACCTTAAACCTTACTCTACTACTTAATTTGCGAACTATCCTATAACTAAGCTCTATCTCTATTAGAACGCAGACTTTTTTCTGCAGCGCTAGCAGATAAACCTTCTATTCTTAACCTTTAATATTCTAAGGAAATATACCTCTTAGAGAACTCTAGTATAGCAGATCTTATTTATACGTATAACGTAGATAGTTACATATTTTTATCTTTTAGCCTTAGTATATTTTACTATAATATTTAAATATCCTTCTTACTAGCGTTTACCTAAGGCTAATAACAGAACTAAAGAGTATTATTTGCTAACGTTAATATAATAAAATATAAATATATACTTCTTTGCCTTAATAACTGCTTAGAATACTACGTCTTTTTTAAGCATATGCCTCTAGAGTATACAAACTTATAAGGCTGCATTATCTAATCTAAAACTTAATATCTAGATAACTATATACTTAGCATCTAGATAGACTAGGTTATGCTTAGAGCGTTTAATAACGTATTTAAATATGCAAACTAAGAGAATTACTCTAAATTCTTCTCTAATATTCTAGTAATAGGCACTATAAAGAGCAAGACGTTAGAATAAAATACTAATAGCTATATAGATATCTAATTATCTATGCTATTAGAACTACTTACCTTGCTTTAAGATAATATTATTTTACTTGCTCTATACGTACCTAGTACCTGCTTGCTAAATAATATATTTTAAAACCTATGTATTATTATTTCTGCGCATAATATAAAACTAATGAGCCTTAGCTAGAACTATAGAGAATTTAGTCTAATATAAGAGGCATTTCTAAAAGACTACTGCAGTTACTAGAATAATAAGTATATTTCTCTACACTTATTCTAGCTAGATATTAGCTAGAAGACCTAATCTTTCTACCTAGAGACATCTACTATCCGAAAAAGTCGTTGTAATGTAGAGTAGGCCTAATCGTTTGCTAGCCTAGAGAGAGAGAAGCAAATTAAGACTATTTACTTTCCTTAAGCTAGAATAAATAGTAGTGCAGTAACTATTAAACTTAGAGCTTTAAATCTGTTTCGCTAAGCTAGAATATTATATAATAAGGCTTATAATATAATTAAGAAATAGTTCTACACACCTCTAAAAGGCTACGCTCTATTTAATAATAAACTATTTAAAGTTTTTGCATACTTAAAATACTAACTAGAGATATAGACTATTAAGCATAAAGCTAGTAGACTATCAACATCCTTCTGCAAGAAAACTATTATCTAGTAATAAGAGAATATAAAGCAGCAAATTTATAAAGCATTATTAGACTTAAGAAAAAAGGACAGTATATATAGCGATTAACAAGAATATAGAGTAATACTAGCAGTATTCTTAGATATGCTACTAGATAAGATAGGCCTTGCACTACTAGACAAAGAAAACGAGTTACTTTACTACTTATTCTAGATTCTCCTATTAAATGCACTTAATAAGTTCTGCACTACAGAATGCAACTAATAAGTTGCATGCATAGAACACCTTATATATATATCTGCATTTAATACCTACACATAATAATATAACTTAGTTTAAGAATAAGAAGTTAACAGCTTATTATCTACAGCATTAGCTTAGATACTATAGCTTTTACTAAGCTGCCTAAATCTATACTGCATACTATTACTATAGCTAGGAAAGCGATAGATAAGAAGTTAAACCTTTTAATATTCTAGCACCTTCTATTCTTCTACACTATATAAATATTGCTTCTTGCAGAGATGATAAGAGCTTAAGTTCCAGAAGTCTATGCAAAAATATAGCATATTATAGCTACTGCACTATCTTTTAGGCATTAGTCTACACCTACACCTACCTTTAAGATTAAGAAGTATTAACACCTTAATATTTAATTTAACGTTCTTTAATAAAACACACGAAAATTTAACCTATTATATATTAATAATAAGGACAGCTAATAATGAGATTTCCTAGTTAGATTTATAATAATTACTATAAGGCAGTCTTCTTAGTTGCATTAGGTCTGAAATATAACACTTCTTAAGTAAATAAGTTATAAGAGAAGACTATAGTTATATTGTTTATAGCTCTCGTTCTATAACGTCTATTAGTAAGCTATATTTACTATAGCATCTTAGCTAATTATTCAAGATTATAACCTTTATATAACGAAATAAATTCGCAAGTA
>NW_001884593.1:0-3318 GCF_000146915.1 Parastagonospora nodorum SN15 | reverse complement strand
ACGCAGCAAAGAATAGCATAGAGATTATATATTATAAGAGAATCTCGTAATATCTACGTAGGCTAGAAGTGCAACGTTTACTAGATACTTAATAGAAAGAGTCTAGATTAACATTTGCGAAATAAGATAGCAGTTCTTAGGTTAGAAGATTAACACTATTATTTAACCTAACGCGTAATAGCCTAAAATAGCTTTTATTATTACTGCATACTAGAAAACTGCATAACATAGAGAATATGCTATAGAATGCTGTTCTACTGTACTTAGCAATAGAATATATTATAATGTTTTAATATATACTATTATATATAGCGTAGGTGCAAGTCTAGGCAATACTATATTATAGTTGCGAGAGCGCTATAACTCTAGCTATATAATTAAAAAGAGATAGTTAACTAAGTTATAGAAGTAGAGATACTTTTAGCAACTTATAGAGATTAAAGTAGATATTCTCTAGACTGCGAAATTGCAACATAGATGTATAGAAAAGATTAATTATAGTAATAGCTAAAGCACTCTATAACATACTATATAAGGAAGATGCTTAAGCTATTACGCAACGCTAGATAACATTTAACTTAAGAAATATAGAAGAACTTAATTGTACTTATGCACTAGTAAGAGATATATTACTTATTAGGAAATAGCTACTGCTAATATTAATAAAAGCTAAATAGTTTCTAGAGATATTTAAGAGTTAGGAATTAGAAAAGATAGGCTAATAGAAACTCTAATTTAGACGACAGCGACTAGCTAGGCAAGTATTAATAGCAGGAACGCTATAGTGCAGTAACAGAGAGTATTAATAGAGATATAACTAAGTCTATAGAGAATATATAGGCAAGAAAATAAGGCAAGACCTATAAGACGTTAATATCTTAGAGCTATACCTTAAACTTTAAGGTATAGCCTCTAGAAGATATCTGTTAGATAGCAGCTACAACGCAAACTTTAGGCCTTATCTCTAGGCTTATATCTAATTTAACTTACTTAAATATTAGATAGTATTGCGCCTATAACTAACTTCTTATTAACGTTACTTTATCTAAGTACTCTAGCTAATATAGAACTGCTTTAGCTATTAAGCTCTAAAATAAAGCTATAATAAGCGCCTAGCTTAGAGGCTTAGCAGCATTAACTAGCGCAATAAAAATCGTTGTAGTATAACACTAGTTCTTAACTTACTACGTTAACTATACGTTTATTATACCTACTACCTTATTATTCTACCTTACTTATAAGATTTTCCTAATTATAGTATATGCGCATATAGACTTATCTGCTCTACTATCTAACGCTCTGCTCCTAAAATAGTATCCTCTAAGCTATCTGCGCTTTTAACCTGCAGCATCTAAAATAATATTAACCTATCTCTCTAATAACTACGATGCTAAAATATTAGACATATTAGATTACACCTATATTCTTCTATTAATATAATAGCTATCCTCTCTAAACTACGTTAAAACTGCCTAGCAAAGCAATCTATTTTTAATTAGCAGCATAATGCTTACTGCATAGAATTCAGCACTAAATTTAAAGATAAAATTTAAGAATAGTCTATTTAAACGTAGTCTAATTTCCTGCCCTAACTACACTAATTTAGCCTCCTTAAAAAACTATTCTAAGCTATCTAGTAAATATACAAAAGCTACTCTTTCCTAGTTCTAGTAGAATACTCTATTAGATAAACACTGCGTCTATATCTATACTCTATTCTAGTAACTGCTAACTAACGTATAATATTACTATTGCAGCCTACTTTACTGCGCTATATAGTTCGCCTTTTACTGCGTTATCTAGCTCTACTCTCTATTATTATCTTCGCTTCTACCTAATACGCTTCTTAGCTATTATTAATAGTAGCAAAGATAATAACGCAGACCTTACTCTTAGAACTGCCTACGTTCTCTCTCTAGAAGTAGATAGCCTTTAGATTTCTGCTCTAGAATCTAATACTAAAATCTAAAATTAAGACTTGCAGTTAATCTAGGACTAGCGCAATACTAGATTGCTCTTAACGTCTAACTTTACTCTATTAAATAATATACGCAATTCTAACTCTCTTACTTATAAAAATAACAGAACCTCTTTACTCTATTTAGATAGTTGCGGTCTATTTCGCGCTATAAGAAACTTAATCTTATATCTAAATCTACCTAACCTATTCTTCTATACTGCTAACGCTAATAATACTACTACGCCTTATAGCTATTAAAGTTAGCATAATTACGTCTAGTTAGATAAAGAGACCTAGGCTCTAATAGACTACGTAACTAAGTATAGTAATTAGTAGTAAGCTATACTAAACTATAACAGAGGTCTCTAGAGCTAGCATATCCTCTAGAACTAAACTAATATAGATCTAAAAGATAAGGCAGTCGTCATTACTAGAGCTTTAATTAAGTAAGTTATATCTTAGTAAAAAAAATATATAGAGCCTACTTACTATTATAGATCTAAGAAAGACGTATACTCTGCATTTTGCAGCATTATCTTATCTTATTTAGCAATTAGGCAGAGACTTATTATATAAGGATATAGATAGTAGCAGTAGCTATAGTATTTATAGTTCTAAGAATGCACACGCTCTATATTAGCTATATATAATGCTAACATAATTTAACCTTATTCGCGTATATATGCGCTTACGTTATAATGCTACTACTGCAGAGGTTTCTAAGTATCTAGAATAGGTCTCTAAATACTAAGAATAAAATGCATTGTATAGAGCAGATTAAAATATAATAATACTAGAACTAAAAATAGCATATAGAAAGGCGAAAATATTTAATTAATATTAATATAAGAGTCTCTTACCCTCTAATCTTAGAAGTATAGGCTAAACTTCTACTATCTCTTACTAAGCAAAGCTAACTAATTGCTAAGCTATATTATATAACTTAGCGCATAGCGCACAGCTAATTAATCGTAGCCTCGTTTTTGCTCTATCTCTCCTATACTCTATAATAATAATTAATTAATTGCCTGCAACTACGCGATACTTAGGTATTATTTATTTGCAGCTACTAATATAATTTTATTGCTAAGTATAACTCTAGTAACTACTATTCTAGCTAAAGTAAGCCTAGCTTCTATAGAGTCTACTAGGTCTATGCGCTATCTAGCCTCTTAAGTTTAGTCTATGCCTCCTCTAGGACCTACCTAGGCTATCTAGCTATAACCTGCCTACTAACCTATATACTATTTAGCCTATTAAGTTTAGCCTATGCCTTCTTAGAGACTTAACTAGAGCTATCTAGCTATAAACTATCTATTAGCCTAAGCAAAGATCGCAGTAGCTAGTTATAGCGTTAG
>NW_001884594.1:71694-142652 GCF_000146915.1 Parastagonospora nodorum SN15 | reverse complement strand
GTAATTAGAGCTAGTAAACTTAGTCTAGATTATATTAGAGAAAGTTGGGTATATACTCTTTTATAGTTATAGACTCTACTATTACTAGTTCTTCTACTAATTGCTTATTATATATCTAAAACAGCACTTCTTATATCTGCATAGATATTAATAATAGGCTCTTTTATCTAATAAGGTTATTCTTTGCGCATATATCTAGTATATCTAAAATACTATTAGCTATTACTAAGTCTATATTTTTATCCTTTTTAATATAATTATATACTATTATAGTAGAGCTTAAGCTATCTGCTGCATATATATATACCTTTCTATCTTAAGTAGTATTATACTTATTACTTAATAATATATATATTTTATTTAAATAGAGTATTTTATAAATATTCTTAGATAATTCTAGACTCTATTATATAAGATATTAGAAATAGCATTTAGCTATATATTTAGTAAGCTCTATATAGATTTTAGGCTAGAAGCTATATATTATATAAAAGCAATCTATGCGCAGAATAGAGAGAAACTATATTATGCAGAAGAGATATTATTTTATAAATAAGTAAATAGCGTTAGAGTTATTATTTATAATATTCTTGCATAAGTTAATAGCTATATATAATAAGTTTATTCTACTATATTACTAGTTTCTGCTTAGCTTTAGTAGCTAATAGTTATAGATAGTTACTTACTATTATTCTACGCTGCTAAAGACTCTATAACTCTCTTCTATTCTATATATCTATCTTACTCTCTCTTCTAGATCTAGTTAAGTAAACTAGGTTTCTAGATACTAAGTACTACTTTTACTGCTATAGATTAAATAGAAAGCATAATATAGTATAATTTAATATTATATAATTCTTATCTCTATATATAAGTTCTACTCTAATTAGCTACTTTTAGAGTAAGCTTACTAGCTTCTTTAACGTAGTAGTTATAGTAATCTAGCTCTCTAGGTAGTCGTATATTTATAGCAAGAAGAAGTATAAAGAGATACTTACTTTGCTATTAATTTTTTTTTTTATTTACTTCTTAGTAGCTTTATGCTAGTGCTAGTAAGTATATAAATCTTACTTATTTTTCTCTCTCTTTTCTTCTCTCTAATTATTAGGCTACTTATAGATAGACTTATAACTCTATATTCTTTCTAATACTTAGTAACTAAAACTTATACTAGTAGTAGAGAAGAATAGTAAGAGATAATACTATACTACTCTAGACTAATAAAGATAATAACTTCTACTATTAATATAAGTAATATTATAGTTAAGATTACTCTAACTCTAACTCTAGATAGCAGCTAATAGTCTCTAAGAGCGCACTAAAAAGTTTATAAAGAAATCTAGATATATTTAGTACTATAAGATATCTTATCTAGTTTTAGAAAAGATTTTAAATATATCTAAGTTACCTCTTTACTATTCTTATTTAGTAAAGATAGATAGAAATTTTGCTAGAGCTTAGTAGTAATCTAGAATATATTATTTTATTAGAGTTGCTACTAAGAGCTTTACTATAGTTTAGTACTTACTATATCTATAATCATACTCTGCTTAACTAGCCTAGTAAAGCTAAAAAAATGCTCTTTATATACTATTCTCTTAGATATTTAGTGCCTAGAAGTTATAATAGTAGAAGAAGACTATAAGAGATAGTACTATACTACTTCTAACTAATAAAGCTCTTAGATTATATATAACTTCTACGCAATATTATACTTAAAAGATACTTAGACTCTAACTTTAAATAATAGCTAGATAGAGTAATAAATATATAATTTAATACTTACTAGCCTAGTAAAGCTAGACTTATGCTCTCTATGCGCTGTTCTCTTAGATATCTAGCGCCTAGAAGTTATAATAGCAGAGAAAGACTATAAAGAATAATGCTATACTGCTTCTAACTAATAAGGCTCTTAGATCTTATATAACTTCTAAGCAATATTATGCTTAAAATATACTCTAACTCTAACTTTAAATAACAGCTAGATAGAGTAATAAATATATAATTTAATGCTCTCTAGCCTAATAAAGCTAGACTTATAATCTCTAAGTAATATACTCTCTAATACCTAGCGCCTAGAACTTATAGTAGTAGATAAGAATAGTAAGAGATAGTACTATACTGCTCTAGACTAATAAGGCTCTTAGATTCTATATAACTTCTACGTAATATTATACTTAAAAGATACTTAGACTCTAACTTTAAATAATAGCTAGATAGAGTAATAAATATATAATTTAATATCTACTAGCCTAATAAAGCTAGACTTATAACCTCTAAGTAATATACTCTCTAATACTTAGCGCCTAGAACTTATAGTAGTAGATAGAGATAGTAAGAGATAGTACTACACTACTCTAGACTAATAAATGATAATAGACTACTATACTATATTTAAATAATATTAAGCTTAAAGCTGCTCTAACTTTAACTCTAGATAACTATAGAATAAACTAATTACTCTATAGTTTAATGCATACTAGCCTAATAAAGTTAGACTAATACTCTCTATATAATATTCTCTTAGTGCTCTATACGTAGAACTTATAGTAGTAAGAAAGAAGAAATAGTAAGAGATAGTAAAAGATAGTGCTATACTACTCTAGACTAATAAAGATAATAACTACTATACTATATCTAAATAATATTAAGCTTAAAGCTACTCTAACTCTAACTCTAGATAACTATAGAATAAACTAATTACTCTATAGTTTAATATATACTAGCTTAATAAAGCTAAACTAATATCTTTCTATATAGTATCTTCTTAATACTTTGCGCGCAGAGCTTATAGCAGGCAGAGAATAGTAAGAGATAGTGCTATACTATCTTAGAAAATCTTAATAGTTACTAGACTATAGTAAGTAACTTATTTAGCATAATTAAGTTCTACTAAACTAAAGTATGCCTACTATATAGAGCAGCTCTTAAGTTAAAATATTATTATTACTTAACTTTATACTTACTCTTACTTATTATCTTATCTATATCTAGTATATTTGCCTAGTGTATATAAACGCAACGCAACTAATAACCTTTTTAGCTATATAATAATATTATATTTTCTATAAGCTCTGCGCATTAAAGCTTAAGCTCTTTATATATTATACTATAATTCTTTTTTATTATTATTTTATCTACTAATATATTTTACTATATTGCTACTATTATAGTAACGCGCTTCTTAAATCTATAATACGCTTCTTATATTAATAACGCGCTTTCTATATTAATAACTTATAACTACGCTTAAACTCTCTATAGTTAGTAAGCATACTCTTCTAAGTAATATCTATATATTAATACGTACTTTTAGTAATAGTTTAATAATTATATATAGTTACTAACTATCTTCTACTTTAGGCGCAAAGCTATTATAGCTAGACGTAATAGTAATAATAATAGCAATATAGAATAGGCGCTACTAAAGTAACTAGAGTAGTATAAAAGTAAGGCTAATATAATAAGCTCTAATAGCATATTATAAACAAATATAAGAGAAGAATATAAGATTATAATCTTAGAGATTACTTAAACTTATAGAGAATCTTATAAGCTATATTAAGAAAAAGAATCTACTTAAGAAGATCTAATTAGAAAAGAGCTAATTATAGCTTCTAAAGAGCTTACGTTTACTAATATTAAAGAACTAGCTTATAGTAGCTAAATATATATAGCTATAAAATATATAAATATCTAAAGTCTTCTATAAGGCTGTAGCTAGAACTATCTAAGTAATAATACTAGCTAAGATATATTAGTATAGCGCTAAGGTTAAGATAAAAGATCTAAGTAATATGCTAACGCTAATACTATCTAAGACAGCGCAGTAATAGTCTTTGTCTATTATATCTAATAAGTTTATAGTATTAATAACTAATAAGTTTAGCGTTATATTACTTACTAAGCTAGCTATCTTAAATAATGCTAATATTACCTTAGTAGACGCTATATATTACTCTATTATTAAATAATTCTCTATATTTAGGCTAATAATAAAGAAAAGCTAGCAGAAATTAGAAGAGAACTACTTTAAGATTAGAGCTTAGCATCTTAAGTATAATGCTCTTATCTAGTATTTATTATTATCTAAGTACTCTAATTAGTACTAAGTAAGTACCTCTTAAGTTATAGATATATTAATAATAATGCTTATTAAGGAATAATAATAACTTACTAGATACTATAACTCTTATATTAAGTTAAGAAAGCTTAGAGCAGTAATGCTATTATACTAGATAATAAAACTACTAGGTAATTCTAATAAAGGTATAGTATAAACTCTTAAAACTAAAATATATACTACTAATATCTATATATAGTAATATTCTAACTTAATAAACTACTAGAATAGCTTTTACTACTAGAATAACTCTTACTATCTAAGAAGAGAGGCTAATATTCTATACTTATACTAGATAGATCTTCTCTTAAGCACTATAAGACTAAGGTAGTAAATAGTAGATATATAAAAGTAAGTAGAGAAAGAACTAAGAAAGATAAAGATTTAGAAGACTCTAATACTAGCAGTAACGTTCTATGCCTATATAGAAGAGATAGAGTAGTAGCCTATGCTTAATTAGCTAAAAAAAAGTAGTTAGAAAAGAAAGTATAGCTTAAGAAGACTAAAGATAAAGAAGAGCTAGCTAAGGCTAAAAAAAAAAAGAGAAAAAAGAAGCTTAGAAGCGTAAGACTTAGCTAAATAGCTTACTAGATAGTAATAACTACTACTTAGACAGCAGCTTAGATATTAACTCTAAGAATAACTTAGAGAATAAGAAAGCAATAATAGCAAAGAATCTTACTAAAGAATAAAAGAAAAAGCTTAAAGCTTTATTAAACGCTAAGTAAGTCTACTATAGAAGATAGTTAACTACTATTTACTCTACTAATAAATAAACTAGAATAAGAGATAGTTTCTCTATAAGGATAGAGATAGTAATAGAATACTATACTCTAGAAGAGTAGACTTTAGCTATAGTATTCTTTAGCATTTTAATTAATAACCTCTAGAATAAGTATATAATAAAGCTACTAGTATATTAAAGAGTTAGTTATAACTTTATCTTATACTAGCTTATAGACGTATATATTCTCTACTTTAAAGAGTTATTATCTAATAATAGCAAGATCTTTACTAATGCTATAAGTATAAGTAAAATATAAGTAATAGTACTTACTATTCTTATAAGATATATTTACTTTAAGAACTAGATAGAAGTATAAAATATATAAGTAGAAAGCAACGTAATAAAATATAACGTAGTTAATAATAATAATAAGCTATATCGTTAGGAAAACTAAAAATCTGTTAAATATTTATTTCTATTAATACTGTAGAATTGACTGTGTCGCTAGCGAGTTAATTAATTTAAGAAATTTATGTTTATTATTAAATATACTTTAAAATAAAACTTCGTTAAAATAGTTAGTACTATTAGAATTGTTAGAACTGTCAACGCGATAGTCTAGCACGTAACTTTACTATCTTTAACTATTATATTTTCTTTCTCTCTACCTACTCTGTCTTCCTACCTACGCTATTAAAGTTTACTTCTTTAATATACTTTCCTTAGTATCTTACTATATATTTACTTCTTTCTGCATTGTAACTAGATATTACAGATATTACTAGAAAGAGCTTTATTAAGATTATTAGTAACATAAGAATTATTCTATTACTATGCTAGTCCTGCATTCTATACAGTTATCTACTATTAAGCACTGTTAAGCACCGTTAAGCACTATTAAGCACCTTTCTTAGCAGTGCGCCGGACCTTTAGCAGAGTACTTCTAAACTTATAATAATTAGTTTAGTTTAATGCTAGTCTATGCGTTAATCTGTAACTGTTAATCCTCTACCTTATAGTTTATCTTAGGAAGTTATTTTAACGTTCTGCTTACCTAGTACTTTAAGTTCTAGTTTACTGTCTAGGTTAAAATAGATAATGCTAACACACATTTCTGCTAACTAGCTAAGTTAGTATACTTAGAATATAAATTAATTCTATGTGTTCTGCCTATCTTACAGCTCTATAATAACGACGTGCGTAGCTTCTATTAGTATAATTGCCTCTGCAAATACTATTAAAGCTACTATAATCTAAGGCCTATCTAGATCTCTCTATTTAGCAAGCTTAAGGTTAATTTTGTGCTATGTTATACCTCTCTGCATAACTAAGATGCTCTCGTTACTAAACTTCTCTCTTAAGCCTAGCTACGTTACTACCTGCATAATTAGTTTATATAACTCTATAAGGATTTTAGCGCGGACTTTCTTTAGTAGTAGTAGTATATTAGCTGCTTTTGCTATATCTTCTGCTATAATACTCTATATCTAGCTTAGCGTTCCTAGAATTTTAACCTTAGAGTATAAATTTAATAGGTTTTAAAACTTTAGGCTGCTTTTAGTTATAGCACGCGCCTCTTATACTAGGAAATAGTCCTTGCTTAAGTTAGTAAAGAGGTCCTTTACGCTGTTTAACGTAAAGCGTTTAACTTTGCAGCTGCTATATATTTTAAACTGTGCTACCTTTAGAGTAGCAAGCGCAGAGTAAGATGCTATTACCTGCATCTTAAAGCAGTTAAAGATTACACGTTTGCTAGCTTCTAATTTATTAAGGCCTTCTTTTTCTAGAATATCTCTGTATTATTGCTTAGCGTTTTATACTATGCTAAGGAAATCTAGATATAGGCAGCTTTAGAAGTAAGGCAGGAAGTTGCTCTTAATACTAGATATTAGTTTGCTCTATAGGTTGCGCGTCTTTAATATTCTTTTTAACATAAACCTCTGCGCTACTGCTGCTCCTTAAGATATAAGTTCTTTATACTTATAAGACGACTCATATTTGCTTACGTCGTGCTTTATATTAGCAATTATATTACGCTATTGTTTAGCTATTGCTAGGCTATTAAGAGCTGTATTTTAGCAAGTCCTATAAGATAGTATCTCTGCAATTAACTAGTAGACTATATCTTCTATCTTATAGATGCGATCGCTAGTTATAGAGTCTCTCTTATTAGTAGTGTTAAACTAGTTAGAGACTTCTTTCCTATTTTAAAGGCTAATAAGTGCTAGCGATACGAAGATTAAGATCTTATTTAGTCCTTATTCTATAGGCGTTCTAGATAGAGCCTATGCTTTCTATTAGTATCTGTAGTTATAGCTTTAAATATCCTAGTAAAACTTAGCTATAATTATGCCCTCTAACTTGCAATTATAGAATTTATTAAATACAGTCCGCCCCTATATAGTAATATAACTAGGAAGCAGTATCGCCTTCTTTTCTATATAAGAGCTGCCTTTGCGTATAATTATTCGCTATGCTGTAACGCTTATAGTATTATAAGCTCTAAACACATGCTTATCTACCTTTCTAAAGCTGTAGACTATTACAAACTATACTGCTAATAGTGCTAGATAGTGCTTCGTAGCCTTAGAGTGCACAGCAGGCGTATTTGCTTCTAGTATTATCTAGTAGACTATTTCTTAATAATCTACGCTTTCTAGCACGTAGCTCTATAGAGCGACTAACTTATTAGCAGCAGCAAGCGCTTTAGAGATAGCGTTAGTAGTATTAATTCGCATCTTTATTGCTTTCTCTTTCGTTAGTCTGCTTATATTCTCTAAGAGAGAGTTACTAAAGAAGCAGAACTATAGAGCTAGCAGATCGCTTAGGTTACACTACGTAGAGTTTATAAGATCTATCATAACTACCTTATTCTTCTAAGTATTAGCTGCTTGCCTCTAACTAGTCATTATTATAGCTACTTATTAAGGTTTAGCATTAAAGGAGAGGCTTCTTTTGCACGCATAGTAGAACGTTCTCTTGCTTTTAGTAGAATATAGCTTATTATTATTATTAACTACGTTATGTTCTATCGCATTGCTTTCTGCTTACGCATTTTGCACTTCTATCTAGTTCTTAAAGTGAACGTATCTTATAAGAACAGTAAATACTATCGCTTGCGTTTTGCCTATGCTTATAGCGTTAGCAAAGATCTTGCTATTATTAGATAATAACTCTTTAAAGTAGAGGATGTATGCGTCTATAAGCTAGTATAAAGTAAAGTTATAACTAACTCCCTAATATACTAGTAGCTTTATTATGCGCTTATTCTAGAGATTATTAATTAAAACGCTAAAGAATACTGCAGCTAAAGTCTACTCTTCTAGAGTATAGTGTTCTATTGCCGTCTCTACTCTTGCAGAGAGACTATCTCTTATTCTAGTTTATTTGTTAGCAGAGTAAACAGTAGTTAACTATCTTCTATAGTAGACTTACTTAGCGTTTAATAAAGCTTTAAGCCTTTTCTTTTATTCTCTAGCAAGGTTCTTTGCTGTCGTTGCCTCCTTATTCTCTAAGTTATTCTTAGAGTTAATGTCTAAGCTGCTGTCTAAGCAGTAGTCATCGCTATCTAGTAAGCTATCTAGCTAAGTCTTACACTTCTAAGCTTCTTTCTCCTCTTTCTCTTTTTTAGCTTTAGCTAGCTCTTCTTTATCTCTAGTCTTCTTAAGCTGCGCTTTCTTTCCTAACTGCTTTCTTTTAGCTAATTAAGCGTAGGCTACTGCTCTATCTCTCCTACGTAGACGCAGGACGTCGCTGCTAGTATTAGAGTTCTCTAAATCTTTATCTTTCTTAGTTCTTCTTCTGCTTACTTTTGCATATCTGCTATCTGCTGCCTTAGTCTTATAGCGCTTAAGGAGAGGTCTGTCTAGTATAAGTTTAGAATCATTAGCCTCTCTTCTTAGGTAGTAAGAGCTGTTCTAGTAGTAAGAGCTATTCTAGTAGTTTATTAGGTTAGAATATTACTGCATATAGATATTAGTAGTATATATTTTAGTTTTAAGAGTTTATGCTATACCTTTATTAGAATTGCCTAGCAGTTTTATTATCTAGCATAATAGCATTACTGCTCTAAGCTTTCTTAACTTAATATAAGAGTTAATAGTGCCTAGCAAGTCGTTATTATCCTTAATAAGCGTTATTATTAACGCATCTATAATCTAAGAGGTGCCTACTTAGTACTAATTAGAGTACTTAGGTAATAACAAATGCTAGATAAGAGCATTATACTTAAAGTGCTAGGCTCTAATCTTAAAGTAGTTCTCTTCTAATTTCTGCTAGCTTTCCTTCGTTATTAGCCTAAATATAGAGAATTATTTAATAACAGAGTAATGCACAGCGTCTACTAAGGTAATATTAGCGTTATTTAAGATAGCTAGCTTAGTAAGTAATGCAACGCTAAACTTATTAGTTATTAACGCTGTAGACCTATTAGATATAATAGATAAAGACTATTGCTGCGCTGTCTTAGACAGTATTAGCGTTAGCATGTTGCTTAAGTCCTCTATCTTAACCTTAGCGCTGTACTAACGCACCTTAGCTAGTATTATCGTCTAGATAGTTCTAGCTGCAGCCTTATAGAAGACTTTAGATATTTGCGCATTTTGCAGCTATATATATTTAGCTACTGCAAGCTAGTCCTTTAACGTTAGTAAACGCAAGCTCTTTAGAAGCTGCAATTAGCTCTTTTCTAATTAGATCTTCTTAAGTAGGTCCTTTTTCTTAACATAGCTTATAAAGTCCTCTATAAGTTTAATAACTTCTAAGGTTATAATTCTATATCCTTCTCTTACATTCGTTTATAACATGCTATTAGAGCTTATTATATTAGCCTTGCTCTTATACTACTCTAGTTACTTCAGCAGCGCCTATTCTATGTCGCTGTTATCGTCGCTGTTATATCTAGCTATAATAGCTTTGCGCCTAGAGTAGAAGACAGTTAGCGACTATATATAATCGTTAGACTGTTGCTAAAAGTGCGTGTTAATATATAGATATCGCTTAAGAGAGTACGCTTACTAACTATAGAGAGTTTAAGCGCAGTTGCAGGTTATTAATATAAGAAGCGCGTTATTAACGTAAGAAGTACATTATAGATTTAAGAAGCGCGTTGCTATAATAGTAGCAATATAGCAAAACGTGTTAGTAGACAAAATAACGATAAAAAGAAATTACAGCGTAATATATAAAGAGCTTAGGCTTTAATGCGCAGAGCTTATAGAAAACATAATATTATTATATAGCTAAAAAGGTTATTAGTTGCGTTGCGTTTATATGGCACTAGGCAAATATGCTAGATGCAGGTAGGATAATAGGTAAGAGTAAGTATAAAGTTAAGTAATAATAATATTTTAACTTAAGAGCTGCTCTGCATAGTAGGCATGCTTTAGTCTAGCAGAACTTAATTATGCTAAATAGGTTGCTTGCTGCAGTCTAGTAATTATTAAGATTTTCTAGGATAGTGCAGCACTATCTCTTACTATCCTCTGCCTGCTACAGGCTCTACGCGTAGAGCATTAAGAAGATGCTACGTAGAGGAATATTAGTTTAGCTTTATTAAGCTAGTGTATATTAAACTATAGAGTAATTAGTTTATCCTGCAGTTATCTAGAGTTAGAGTTAGAGCAGCTTTAAGCTTAATATTATTTAGATGCAGTATAGTAGTTATTATCTTTATTAGTCTAGAGCAGTATAGCACTATCTCTTACTATCTCTTACTATTCTCTCTCTCTTACTGCTGCAAGTCCTGCGCGCAGAGCACTAGGAGGATATTGCATAGAGAGTATTAGTCTAACTTTTATTAGGCTAGTATGCATTAAACTATAAAGTAATTAGTTTATCTTGCAGTTATCTAGAGTTAGGGTCAGAGCAGCTTTAAGCTTAATATTATTTAGATATAGTGTAGTAGTCGTTATCTTCGTTAGTCTAGAGCAGTATAGTACTATCTCTTGCTGTCTCTATCTGCTACTGCGAGTTCTAGGCGCTAGGTATTAAAGAGTATATTGCTTAGAAGTTATAAGTCTAGCTTTATTAGGCTAGTAGGCATTAAATTACACATTTGTTACTCTATCTAGCTATTATTTAAAGTTAGAGTCTAAGTACCTTTTAAGCATAATGTTGCATAGAAGTTATATAGGATCTAAGAGCCTCGTTAGTTTAGAGCAGTAGCAGCACTATCTCTTACTATCTCTATCTACTACTGTAAGTCCTAAGCGCTAGGTATTAAAGAGTATATTGCTTAGAGATTATAAGTCTAGCTTCGTTAGGCTAGAGAGCATTAAATTATACATTTATTACTCTATCTAGCTATCGTTTAAAGTTAGAGTTAGAGTATATTTTAAGCATAATATTACTTAGAAGTTATATAAGATCTAAGAGCCTTATTAGTTAGGAGCAGTGCAGTACTATCCTTTATAGTCCTTCTCTGCTATTATAACTCCTAGGTGCTAGATACTTAAGAGAACAGCGCATAGAAAGCACAAGTCTAGCTTTGCTAGGCTAGTAGGCATTAAATTACACATTTATTGCTCTATCTAGCTATCGTTTAAAGTTAGAGTCTAAGTACCTTTTAAGCATAATATTGCGTAGAAGTTATATATAATCTAAGAGCCTTATTAGTTAGGAGCAGTGCAGTACTATCTCTTATAGTCCTTCTCTGCTATTATAACTCCTAGGCGCTAGATACCTAAGAGGATAGTGCGTAGAGGTTATAAGTTCAGCTTTATTAAGCTAGTAGATATTAAACTATAGATTTATTGCTTTATTCTATAACTGCTAGGAGCAGGCAATAGAGCAACTTTAAGCTTAGGCGTTATACTATAACTTAGACACTGCAGTCTTAGTAGCGATGTTATATATATTAGGTTAGTTTACGCAGTTAGAGAGAGGCTAGCAACTATACGTTATAAAGAGGAGCTTAGTAGTATTACAACAGTTTAATTAGAGCTAGAACCTACGCAGATATTATCTTAGAGGAATATGTTAGCATTATAAGAGATAAAGAATATTACATTATGCTATTTTTATACTATATAGCAGTAGAGGCGATGCGCAATGTTAAGAAAGCATTAGTTGCTTCGTTAGAAGGGAGAGATAGAGGTTTACTATAAGAGACGTGCGCTAATAGAGCATTAGTATAAACTGCGTCTGTATATACGCCTCGCGAGCACTATCTTACCTAGAAACTATAATAACCTAGTATTTTCTATAACTTAACTTAAGGTATTAGGCGTTATAACTGCTACGTATTATATTTAACTCCTAAGATAATATTAATAAACTTATTAGAACTGTTAAGAGAATAGTCTTATATGCGACTTAACTGTCTTTAACTATTAACTCTTCTTTCTAGCTACTTACTTTGTCTATATATACTGCTACGCTGTTTAAGTTTACTCTTACTTGCATAATATAGTAATAAGCAGTACTATTGCTTAGCGTTTAATACTAAATACGAGAAGTTATCTAGTACAACGTTAACGTATTATAAAGATATTTAGATTATAATTAACTAAGCACGTGTTTTAAAGCGCCTCTAATATGCAATAACTATATCTATATTTCTTACAGTATAAATCTAGCGCTATTACTTAACTTATAAGAGGCACGTAAAAGAGGTATATAATCTTCCTTTCTTTGCCTAATTCTCTTTCGCTCTATTTTCTATAAGAGGCAAGGACTAAAGTCGTCTACGTTATCTCTGCGTTTCCTACGCTATAGAAGCTTTTATTCCTAACCTTATATAGCTAACAGCCTGCGTGCAAGAATACTAATTAACCTATCTACAGTTCTGTATAAGTAGGCAGCTGCTTAAACTAGCCTCCTTGCTAAGGTTAGCAATATATTGTCTATATCGTCTCTGCTTTTCCTACGCTATAGAAGCTTTTATTTCTAACCTTATATAACTAACAGCCTGCGTGCAAGAATACTAATTAACCTATCTATAGTTCTATATAAGCAGTTAGCTGCTTAACTTAGCCTCTCTGCTAAGATTAGCAATATAGACTTTAATTTTATGCCTAGTATTGCTTTTATCCTTAACGTCTATATAGCTAATAGCCTGCGTGCAAGAACACTAATTAACCTATCTATAGTTCTGTATAAGCAGGCAGCTACTCAAACTAGCCTCTCCGCTAAGGTTAGCAATATAGACCTTAATTTCGTGCTTAGTATTACTTTTATCTCTAACATCTACATAGCTAATAGCCTGCGTGCAAGAACACTAATTAACCTATCTGCAGTTCTATATAAGCAGGTAGCTGCTTAAACTAGCCTTCCTACTAAGGTTAGCAATATATCGTCTACATCGTCTCTGCTTTTCCTATGCTATAGAAGCTTTTATTCCTAACCTTATATAACTAACAGCCTGCGTGCAAGAATACTAATTAACCTATCTGCAGTACTATATAAGCAGGCAGATGCTTAATCTAGCCTCTCTGCTAAGATTAGTATTATAGACCTTAATTTCGTACTTAGTGTTACTTTTAATACTATAGAAAACGTAGAGCTAACAGGCGATTTGCTAGATAATGCGGACTGCGTTAATAATAATAATAATAATATTACACCTACTCTATAATTTAGCCTAACTACTCTACTTAACCTGCAATTACTTGCATTAAAACGCCCTATATTATCTAGTAGCAACTTTAACTGCAGGCGTACTAATCCTACTATTACTAGCTAAATCTTACTTATTAAGCAGTTGTATAACGTCTAGAAGCGCACAGCTTTACTAGCGAAGCAAATTAAGACTAACGAGACACTCGCAAAAAGTCTACGCATCGCTAAGAATTTAATAGTAGCAGCAGTCTTAAGTTATAAAAGATAAGTAGTTAAGCACCCTCGCAGACAGAACTATTAATTAACTTAATAATAAGTAAATACTCTACCTCTAATGCATAATAACTAGTCTGACGCAGATTTAGGCGATAATAATAATGTTTAGTTAGTTAGAGACAATATAGAGAAGCTTATATATATTAGCAAAGTTAAGCATACCTACGTCTAGGCCTATACTATTCTTTATTCTAACTTAAAGAAGTACCTTAGCAATAGTAGTTAGCAAGGCTAAATTAAGGTCTTATTCTGTTAAGCTAGAAACAATTATAACAATCTTAATATTATAGTTACTAATTCTACTGGCAGAGAATTCAGTAGAGTTAATATAAAGTCGTTAACTATGGATTGTATCTATTAATAGATAGAGCGACAGGCTAATAGACTAATATAGATAGCTTAGACTAATATTCAACGAAAATAAGCTAGCAAGAGTCCTTTAGGCTTACTCTTCTTAGAGCTTATTAGCATAACGCTCTAGTTATACTATAAGCAAAAGTAAGCCTATAATATTAGTAAGTTCTATAAGAGCAAGAATATTTAGCTACTATAACCTGTTTTTAAGCTCTAGCGCTACAACTACTATAACTTACAAGATAGCAACTCTCTTATATAGATCTAAGCAATAGATCCTAGCTTTTAGACTAATTAGTTCACTTAGCAAGAGCTAATACCTAGAGAACTAGGCAGTATCTACGTCTTACGAAGCGTTAATAAGATCTAGGCTAACGTTACTAACGTTTTCAATATAGTTATTAGTAAATTAGATAAAGTACCTACGCAAGAGCTGTCTAGTTATATTAAGACAGAGCTATATCTGTATTAGAAGCAAGCTCTCTATTTTATATAGAATAAGGAGCAGAACTATAGCGCAGAAGAGCACGACTAGCGCAAGGATACTCTCTAGGCGCTAAGGCTTTGCAATAATAGTTGTAAGTTCTATTATCTTATCATTACTAGCAAGGATACGCACTATAAGCAGACAATAAAGAAAGCATATATTATATTACTAGAAAGAGCTTTATTAATATTATTTATAATATAAGCATTATTCTATTACTGTGCTAGTTCTGCGTTTTATACAGCTAGCTACTATTAAGCACTATTAAGTACTGTTAAGAACTATCTCTATTAGTGCGCCGGGACCTTAGAGAAGCGCTTCTAAGATTTATAGAAATAGGCTTAAATTACTGCTAGTCTACGCGCAGATTCACAACCTTAGATCTTGTACTCTGTAGTTTATCCTGCAAAATTATTTTTATACTCTGCTTACTTAGGCTTTAACTATAGTCTCTTAGCTAACTAAGTCGATACTCTTAGAACATAAATTAGTCTAGTGTATTCTATCTATCTTGCAGCTCTATAATAACGACGTACGTAGCTTCTGTTAGTATAGTTACCTCTATAAATGCTATTAAAGCAACTATAATCTAAGATCTAACTAGATCTCTCTATTTAGCAGGCTTATAGTTAATATCTTGCTATATTATACCTCCTAGCATAACTAAGACGTTCTTATTATAGAACTTCTTTCTTAAGCCTAACTGCATTACTGCCTGCACGACTAGTTTATACAATAATATAAGAGTATTAGAATAGATTTTCTTTAGCAGTAGTAGCGTCTTAGCTACTTTCTCGTCCTCTTTAGTAGCAGAGCTCTAGGTTTAGTATCGTAGCTATAAGATACTAAGAGTCTTATATATACTCTTAATATATTTAAACTCTGCGCTCGCTTTAAGCAAGATATCTAGGTTTACTATATAGCAGTTTTCGTTGCCTAGATAGTTAAATATATCCTCTGCGCTTTTCGCTGTTACGCGAAATAATATAGCAGCTAATCGCCTTAAATTAAGGCTGCCCTTAATTTAGCAGGCGAAAGATAGGCTGTAATTGCTTTTAGTTCTAGAGCATTTAAAGATTTATTTTAAGCTAATTGCTATAGGTCTAAGGCCTTCTTATAAGAAGACCTATCTGCACTATCGCTTAGCGTCTTCTACTGTGCTAAGAAACCTTAGTAGTTTGCAGCCTTAGAAGGAAGTAAAGAACTTACTCTTAATAATAGATATTAGATTAGCCTATTAGTCGCTCGTCTTTAATATCCTTTTCTATGCAAACCTTAGCGTATTCTTTGCTTCTTTTGCAGTTAGTTTCTTATACTATCTAACGCCTTAAATTAGTCTGCGCTGCACCTTATATTAGCGACTACGTCGCGCTATTGCCTATTTATTACTAGGCCGTTAATATCTAAAGTTTAAGAATGCTAGAGAGATAAGGTCTTTGCAGTTAACGCATAGACTCTATTATACGTCTTATAGGTGTGTTTACCTGTTACTTTATCTACTGCGCTGCTGCGTTTTAGACAGAGCCTATGCTTTCTATTAGTATCCTTAGTTATACTTTTAAAGATCCTTATAAAACTTAGCTATAATTATGCTCTCTAACTTATAATTATAGAATTTATTAAATATAGTCCGCCTCTATATAGTAACATAACTAGAAAGTAGTATTATATTTATTTCTACCTAAAGAATGCCTTTACGCGTAATTATTTGCTGTGCTATAATGCTTATAGTGTTATTAGCTCTAAATATATGCCTATCTACCTTTCTAAAGCTGCAGACTAACGCAAACTATACTGCTAATAGTGCTAAATAGTACTTCGTAGCCTTAGAGTGCACAGCAGGCATATTTGCCTCTGCTATTATCTAGTAAACTGTTTCTACGTGCTCTAGGATCTTTAGTATAAAGGTCTATAGTCTAACTAACTTATTAACAGTAGTAAGCTTATTAGCAAGAGCAGTAGCAGTATTAGTTTGCATCTCTACTATCTTCTTATTTATTAGTATGCCTATGTTCTCTAGAGCAGAGTTACTAAAGATGCAGAACCTTACAACTAGCAGATTGCTTAGGTTGCATAATATAGAGTTTGCAGAATCTATTACGAGCTATCTTGTTCTTCTAGGCATTAGCTGCATGCCCTAACTAGTTATTATTATAGCTACTTATTAAGGTCTAGCGTTAAAGAATAAGACTCTTTCTGCTTAGGTATTTTGCACTTCTATCTAGTTCTTAAAGTAAACATATTCTATAATAGCTAAAAGCACTATCGCTTGCGTCCTAGTTATGCCTATAACGCTAGCAAAGATCCTACTATTATTAGATAATAACTTTTTAAAGTAGAAGATATATGCGCCTATAAGCTAGTATAGAGTAGAGTCGCAATAATTCCTCTAACGTGCTAGTAGCTTTATTATGCGCTTATTCTAGAGGTTATTAATTAAAACGCTAAAGAATACTGCAGCTAAAGTCTACTCTTCTAGAGTGCAGTGTTCTATTGCTGTCTCTACTCTTATAGAGAGACTATCTCTTATTCTAGTTTATTTATTAGCAGAGTAAATAGTAGTTAACTATCTTCTATAGTAGACGTACTTAGCGTTTAATAAGGCTTTAAGCCTTTCCTTTTATTCTCTAGCAAGGTCCTTTGCTGTCGTTGCCTCCTCGTCCTCTAAGTTATCCTTAGAGTTAATGTCTAGGCTGCTATCTAAGCAGTAGTCGTTGCTATCTAGCAAGCTATCTAACTTAGCCTTGCGCTTCTAAGCTTCTTTCTTCCTCTTCTCTTTTTTAGTTTTAGCTAACTCTTCTTCTTTGCTTACTTTTCTAAGCTGCGCTTCTAATTCTAACCTCTATCTTTTAATTAATTAAGCGCAGGCCTTTATCCTTATCTTACCTAGTAGCAGTATTGCTATTACTATTAGAGTAATATAGGCTGCTATAATTCTTATTTCCTTCTTCTCTTACGTTTGTATCTATCTGCTTTAATACGTCTACTTCGCAGACCTTAAGGTGCTTCTTAGAGTATTTATCTAGTAGAATAAGAAATTATTAGACTCTTTTCTTAGATAGTAAGGGCTGTTTAGGTAGTTTATTAGAATAGAATTATACTGCATATAAATATTAGTAGAGTATATATTAGTTTAAGTTTTTCTATTCTACCTGCACTAGAAATACTTAGTAATTTTATTATCTAGCATAATAGCATTACTTCTTTAAGCTTCCTTAATTTAATATGCAAGTTAATAGTGTTTAGCAAATTATCGTTATCTTTAATAAGCGTTACTATTAACGTATCTATTACTAAAGATATGCCTACTTTATATAAATTAGAGAGCTTATACGCTGAAAAAAAAAATTATAGGGACATTATACTTAATGCGCTAGATTCTAATATTAAAGTCTTTACTTCTCTACCTATATCTAACGATCTATTATTATTAGCTCTATTAAGAGTACTGCTTAGTAGACAGAGATTAGACTAACTACGTTTGCGTTAGCTAGTAAAAACGGCCTAGTAAGTAATGCAAAGCCTTATTTATTAGCTATTAATGCTGTAGACGTATTAGATACGACGAACGAAGACTATAGTTACGCTGTCTTAGATAGTATTAGCGTTAGCGTGTTATAAGGATCCTTAGTCTTAACTTTATTGCTAAAGTGCTGCAATTTAGTTACTATTATATAATAGATAATTGCAGCTGCTGCTTCGCAAAAGACTAAAGAAGTTTGCGCATCTTATAGTTATAGATAGGTTGCTACTACTAGCTAAATATTTAAAAACTGCGTACACAGACTTACCTAATATTTAAGTTAGAGTTTTAGTCTTAAATCTTCTTTTCTTAAACCTAGCTCAAGATATGTTTAGCAAACTCCTCTACTAGATCGTAAACGCTAAGGTTTAAGAGACTATACCTTGCCTCTAATTCTCTTATAAGATGCTATTAGTCTCTGCTGCCTAAGATTTAATATTATGCCTAGCATCTTATAGTAGTAGTAGCTATACTATAAACTATATTATCCTCTTAGGTTACTTAGCCTATCTTAAGCTTAGCCTTATAGTAGTAAGCAGGCAAGAGCAGTATTATAAGTATAGACAGCTGCTATAGATATGCAGTTAGGTATAGATATTGCTTAGAAAAGTACGCGTATGCGCGAGATAGTTGCAGTAAGAAGGTTATAAGAAGCAATTAAATTAAAGAAACTTTAGCGTAAGTATAGATAGGTAGTAGGTTAAGGTTAAGGTAAAGTTATGCAAATAATAATATTTTAACTTAAGAGCTGCTCTGCATAGCAGGCATGCCTTAGTCTAGCAGAACTTAATTATGTTAAATAGGCTAATTACTGCAGCCTAGTAGCTATCTATATTTTCTAGGATAGTGCAGCACTATCTCTTACTATCCTCTGCCTACTATAGGCCCTACGCGTAGAGCACTAAGAGAATGCTGCGTAGAGAGGTATTAGTCTAACTTTCTTAGACTAGCGTGCATTAAACTATAGAGTAATTAGTTTATTCTGCAGTTATCTAAAGTTAGAGGTTAGAGCAGCTTCGAGCATAATATTATTTAGATATAGTATAGTAGTCGTTATCTTCGTTAGTCTAAGGCAGTATAATATTATCTCTTTACTATCTCTCTCTACTACTACGAGCCCTGCGCGCAGGACACTAAGAAGAATGTTACGTAGAGAGTATTAGTCTAACTTTATTAAGCTAGTATGCATTAAACTATAGAGTAATTACTTTATCCTGCAGTTATCTAAAGTTAGGTTTAGAGCAGCTTTAAGCATAATATTATTTAGATATAGTATAGTAGTCGTTGTCTTTATTAGTTTAGAGCAGTGCAGCACTATCCCTCGCTATCTCTATCTTCCTAGGCGCTAGGTGTTAGAGAATATATTGCTTAGAGTCTATAAGTCTAGCTTCGTTAGGCTAGTAGGCATTAAATTATACATTTATTACTCTATCTAGCTGTCGTTTAAAGTTAGAGTTAGAGTATATGTCTGTAAGCATAATGTTACGTAGAAGTTATATAGGATCTAAGAGCCTTATTAGTCTAAGGCAGTGCAGCACTGTCTCTTATAGTCCTCCTCTACTATTATAACTCCTAGGCGCTAAGTACCTAAGAGGACAGTGCGTAGAGGTTATAAGTCTAGCTTTATTAGGCTAATAAGCATTAAATTACATATTTATTACTCTATCTAGCTATTATTTAAAGTCGGAGTTAGAGTACCTTTTAAGCATAATATTACGTAGAAGTTATATGTAATCTAAGAAGCCTTGCCTAGTTTAGAGCAGTGCAGCACTATCTCTTATAGTCCCTTCTCTGCTATTATAACTCCTAGGCGCTAGGTACCGTAAGAGAATAGTGCGTAGAGGTTATAAGTCTAGCTTTGCTAGGCTAGTAGGCATTAAATTATATATTTGTTACTCTATCTAGCTATTATTTAAAGTTAGAGTTAGAGTACCTTTTAAGCATAATGTTGCGTAGAAGTTATATATAATCTAAGAGCCTTGCTAGTTAGAAGCAGTACAGTACTATTTCTTATAGTTCTCCTCTACTATTATAACTCTTAGGCGCTAGGTATCTAAGAGAACAGCGCGTAAAAGAGCATTCCTTTAGCTTTACTAGGCCTAGTTAAGCAGAAGTAGATTATAGGTATAGTAAGCACTAAACTATAGTAAAGCTCTTAGTAGCAACTCTAATAAAATAATATATTTTAGATTACTACTAAGCCTTAGCAAAATTCCTATCTGCCCTTCGCTGAATAAGAACAGTAAAGAGGTAACTTAAATATGTTTAAAACCTTTTTCTAAAACTAGATAAGATATCTTATAGCACTAAATATATCTAGGTTTCTCTATAAACTTTTTAGTGCGCTCTTAGAGACTATTAGCTGCTATCTAGAGTTAGAGTTAGAGTAACCTTAACTATAATATTACTTACGTTAATAGTAGAAGTCGTCGTCCTTTATTAGTCTAAAGCAGTATAGCACTATCTCTTACTATTCTCCTCTACTACTAGCACGAGTCCTAGTCGCTAGGTATTAGAGAGGATATAGAGTTACAGGTCTATCTATAAGTAGCCTAATAATTAGAGAGAAGAAAGGAGGGAGGAAAATAAGCGAGATTTATATGCCTGCTAGCACTAGCACGGAGCTGCTAAGAGGTAAGCAAAAAAAAAATTAACAGTAGAGCAAGTATCTCTTCGCGCTTCTTCTCGCCGCAAACGTACTACTACCTAGAGAGCTAGATCGCTGCAACTACTACGTCGAAGAAGCTAGTAAGCCCTACTCTAAGAGTAGCTTAATTAGAGCCAGAACTTATACGCAGAGATAAGGATTACGTAATATTAAATTGCACTATATTGCGCTCTCTATTTAACCTATAGCAGCAAAAGTAGTGCTTAGTATCTAGAAACCTAGTCGCTTAACTAGACCTAAGAGAGAGGGTAAGGTAGATATATAGAATAGAAGAGAGTTATAGAGTCTTTAGCAGCGTAGGATAACAGTAGGCAACTATCTGCAACTGTTAGCTACTAGAGCTAGGCAGGAACTAGCAATATAGTAGAATAAACTTATCGTATACAGCTGTTAACCTACGCAAGAACATCGTAAATAATAACTCTAACGCTATTTACTTATTTATAAAATAATACCTCTTCTATATAATACAGTTCCCCTTTATTCTGCGCATAGATTGCTTCTATATAATATGCAGCTTCTAGCCTAAAACCTACGCAGAGCTTGCTAAATATATAGCTAGATGCTATTCTTAACATCTTACGCAACAGAGTCTAAAACTATCTAAGAATATTTATAAAACACTCTAGTTAAACGAAACGTATACGTTATTAAGCAATAAGTATAATACTGCTTAAGATAGAAAGGTGCATATATATGCCAGTAGACAGCTTAAGCTCTACTATAATAGTATATAATTATATTAAGAAGGATAAAAAATGCAGACTTAGCAATAGAGCTAATAGTATTTTAGATGCACTAGATATATGCGCAAAGGACGACCTTATTAAATAAAAAAGGCCTATTATTAACATCTACGTAGATATAGAAAGTGCTGTTTTAGACACATAATAGGTAATTAGCAGAGGAACTAGCAATAGCAAAGTCTATAACTGCAAAAGAGTATATAATACTTTCTCTAATATAATCTAGACTAAGTTTACTAGCTCTAATTACATTAATACCTTTAGTTTAGACTTTGCCTTTTCGTTTGCTGCATAGCTGCAACAGATTAAATGCACGCTAGAAAATATTAATAGCCTCTTTGCAGACGCACAATTACATAACTTATATATAAGATTACTATTTTAATTAGGCTGCTAATAGCAAGAGGCAATGTTAGCAATGCAGTCTAGTATATAAGATAATATTTAGATATAGGAGGACATTGCTAAGACGTCTAGTCTTTCTAGACTTAAGGCTAACTAATATTTTTTCGTATATTAGAATATCTTATTGCTAATTGCGTTTATAATCAGCTATCGCCTATTTGCAGATAAATTAGTATACGCTCTAAGCTAATTCTTCTTAGATAATACAGACTATTCTATTTGCGTTTATTATAAATTACATTCTAGAGACTAGTAGTAGAATATACAACAAAGCCTACTAGATAGAGTAATAGTTATGCTAATTATTATATTAGTTAATAAACACATAAGCTCTTACTTATATTAGGAGATGTAGCAGTATAGCTAGTCTACGTTATAATTAGAAATCTATCCTGCGAAGCCTAACGTTAGAGATTAACACCTAGTACTCTTCTAGCTAAGTTTATTCCTATAACTAAGATTCGTAATCTTCTTCTTAAGAGTTAAGTATATTACTATTATATAAGTAAGCTTCTGTTACGTAAGTTTAAGCACTACTATATTAGCCTATATAGTAGAACACTATTGCTTACTATCTAATACAGCACTAGAAAACGCAGCTAAGTCTAGAATACTACTTGCATGCGCAGATAGATAAATAAGGCAGTGTTACCTAACTATTTGCGTAATATTAGCTAACTACGAAGAATAAGTACTCTTAACTAGTATAAAGAAAAATCGCTATTATATGCGTTATACTATTGCATCTAATAACAGAGAGGATTTATATAGATCTTACCTATAGAGAACAGAGCAATTTACTTAGCTATAATAAGAGAGATATCTTAATAAAGGATATGACGACTTTGTATATCTAGTTAATTATTTTAAGTAGAAGCACTATAACTTTAATATTTACGTATCTTTAGCAATAGATATATTGCACTTACTGCTTAAAGGTTTAGTAATAAAGATGCTAGACTTTATATAAGATATATTAGACGATATCTATCCTAGCAGCAGAAAGACCTAGAATAACAGTACTACACTAGTAACGCAAGAATCTAGTAGTACTTAGTTAAATAAGCGCTTCTATTAGGTAATATATAGTACTAGCCTAAAGCGTTTTAATAATAAGAGAGCATTTACAGAAGTCTTCCTAATAGACTAGCATAGAGCAAAAGACAATTATACAACAGCTTATAGCTATTATATCTCTATTGTTTATATTAAAGGCGCCTTTTGCGCTGCATTTTATTTATGCAGTATGCGACCTAGTTACACTAGCGCAATATAAGAGTTATAATAAGAATACTTTAGCCTATATTTAAGGAGCACTAGAGAGGATAAATATATTTAAAGAGGAATTTCAAGTGTATTAGCAAACGCTAGAGGAAGAGAAGAACTTTAATTATCCTAAGTAGTATGCGTTAACACATATTATATAAGATATACGTATATATAGAGCTTTAGATAGTATATGCACTAGAGCGAACAGCAAAGTATATTATATTATTATAGTAAAATAGTTCTACTCTATAATAAATAAGAAAGAGTATATACTGTAAATATACTTATATAATTCTTAGAGAACAGTACTACTAGCAGCTGACTATGCTACTATAGTTAAACAGAGTTAACTATCTACTACTATTAATATCTAAGATCGCACTTATTCTATAAGAGTAACACGCTCTCTTCTCTTCTGCAGGCTTAGATAGTTAATACTAGAAATATAGCCTTATTTAACAAAATTGCCTCTAAGCGAGGTTGCTATAAATATAGTAATATCTAACTTTATACATGCAGCAGCAGTGTTTGTCTATAATAAACGCTAGGCAGTAGTAGGCTAACTAATTACTTCTTATAATAAGAACTGTTTAGATATCGACCTATCTTAGATTAGCTATATAAGTATATAGATTTACCCTTCTATAAAATGCTAGCAGTCCTCTAATAAGAGACACTAACGACTCTAAATACTGCAATAAGGAAGTTATAAGATGCGCACCTAACTAGCAATAGATAGGCCTCTAGCGTAGAGACTACGTTTAGATATAAGAATTTAAGCATAGAGATAATAGACAACAGTCTAGAATAGTAATAGATAGTAGAGTAGTAGCTTAGCTCTACTTAATACTTATAATTATTAACTATACTCGCTATAATAAAGATAGAAAACACATAGCGTATATTAGAGCATTCTCTAAGGTATTGCTATTTAATAATAATAGATAGATTAATAATACTACTAGAATGTTGAGTATGCGTTAATAAGCCTAGAACGCAGCTTCTAAACGCTAGACATTATAAGCTTTTAAGTTTTACAACCTAAGCACGATTATCTGCTTAGTGCACTTAGTACTAAGAGACTTACCTAATTTAATAACTCGTACTACTATATCTTACTACGTTAATAACTATATTAACTAGGATAAATATAACTGCCTATACTTACTAATATTTAATATTAATTTACTACGCACGCTACGAGAGTATTAACAGAAGCAAACACGAAATAACTAAGGATAGCTCTTTATATATAATTTATAAATCTTAAAGTAAACGTTAATTGCTTATGTTAAGTCTTCTTTCTATATTAAAATTTTCGTTAATAGAGAGATATAGCAGAAGCTATGTCTTATGCCCTTGCTGCGTCTTACTTATTTATCCTCCTTATTCTTATTCCTTATACTTAAATCTATCTCTCTATCCTCCTCTAGATTACTCTTACTCTCTCTAAAGCTCTTAATATTACTATCCTCTTAACTTATCTTAAGTCTGCTTTGTCCTTCTTCTCTTGCTACGCTATTCTGTGCGTTAGCATTATAAAACCTGCAGAGATCTCCTGCTTTAACAGCTTAAGATCCTTATTAACTAAGCTCTTATACTTATTAGGTTAGTTGCCTATACAGCGTATAGAAACTATGCTAATCTTAATTCTCTCCCTCCTTAATAATGCAGAAGTCTCGTTGCCTGCTAATACTAACGCAGGCGTAATGCTACGTAATAAATCTAACGAGTACAAAGGGCCTAGTTAATAAGGATCTTAAGCTGTTAAAGCAGGAAATCCCTGCAGGTCGTTAGCTAGATAATTATATAAGCTAGACTAGAGTTGCGAAGACGCTGCGCAGCATACGCCCTATCTCTATAAATAATAACTTATTAAGATATAAGCAGTAATAATAACTACCTATACTATAATAGTTCTCTAAGACGAATAACAGTACTCTACTATTAACGATAGAATTCTAAATTGCTATATCTTTGCAATTATAACACTACTGCGATAAATATAGAAATGCTTATCTAGAGATAGTATCTGCAACGCAATAACCTTAATAAGCGATAAATATAAGATACTATATGCAGAAGTTAAGAGAGAGATAAGAGAACGAGCTATATTATATTAGTCTCTATAAACAATAACTATAAAAGAGTATATTAGATAGATAGTAAGAGTAGTTACGTTATAACAGAATAGCTTACTGTAAAGTACAGCGCTTAATAGTTACCTATGTATAATTACGCACTTAGTAGTCTAATATAATTATAATGCAATACGACAGATGCGCTCTAAGCAACGCAAAATGCAATATAACTATAATCCTAAGACTAGGCTATAGAATAATAATAGATATGCTAAGGCTGTAGTCTATAGTGCTAGATAGTCTAATACTATAAATAACGCTTCTTAACTATTAACTATTCTAGTAGCTAGTGCACACAAATAGGATTAGATTCTTATATAAACAGACTAACTGCTGTATGTGCGTAATAACCTAGCAATAGAATATAAAGATATTAGTAGCCTTAACTATACACAGTTTATACAGACACTTAAGAGAGAGATAGAGTTTAAGGATAAACGCAGTAGTATATACTACTATACGAAAATAGCAGTATAGTTAGACTTATATATAAATATTAACAGAAGCACGCTAGCATAGCGCACTGCAAGATACAGTTGCAATAAAACTCTATAAGGCTATATTTATAATTAAACTATTAATATAATATGCGTCTTAAGAAAAACGTTTTAAGAGGTTCTTATAGAAAAATTAAGCTAAAGCCTGCGCTGTGCTCTTTCCTTAATGCTATAGATATATTATATCGTTAGGTGTACTAATAACGCTAAGAACACAGCTATAATTTAAATAAATTAAGCTAAATAGACCTAATAAGGTAATAGATAAGCGCCTCTAAGACGTGCTAATAGGAATTAACTATAGGTAATACTAGAGGATAGTTAACGACAGTATATCTACTAATTATATAGCACAGCAGATAACCTCTTGCAAAACTGTATAAGGAGCGCAATAATTTAGAGGTATCTACATGCTCTAATATACTCTTTAAGATATAACTAATCCTTTGCAGACTAAACGCGATTCTTTACTAGTATAAACCTGCGTACTATATAGAAAAACGCGTAATTATAGTAAAGAATATAAGAAACTAGTAAGTGCATAGCAGCGTAGCACTATCTTCTATAAAGAGAGCGCAGCTGCTTAGTTAGATATAAGAGAGCGTAAAGATCTGTATTAAAGACAGATACTAATACTAATAGCAAGACTAAGAATTATAGAAATTAAGAACTATGCAAAGCGCAACTCTACTATCTTTATTATAAGAGACTATACTATAATTAAACTTATAAGACTTAGCAACTTCTATATAGTCTTAAACCTACGAACCTAGAAGATATGCTAGTTCTAATAAAGAGACGCCTACACTCTTACATACTAGTTAATCTATAGAGACTAGACATTAAGCTAGAATAAAAATAATTAGTTAATATAAACTAAAACAGAACACTACTGCTACGCAGCATACCTCTTAAACATAGAAGAATGCACTGCGTTCTGTGCAATATAAGCAAAGATACTATAATTACTAAAGTAGTTTACGTTAACTTATATGCATAAGCTTTCCTTCTACTATCTTATCTAGCAGACCCGTTTTATTAAATACTATAGAGAATACAAAAACGCTAGACGAGAGAACTAGTGTAACCTAAATATAAAAGTATACTTAATAAGGCTTAGGTAATATTATTATTATAGTTGTTAATAAATAATAGGACAATGCTATATAGTACACCTATTAATCTGTAGCTAGACGCTTACAGAAGTATATTCGCACAGCTAATGCTAAATATATAGTTAGAGGCTTAGAAAATAGCGCCTCTGCTAGTCTGCTTATCTATAGCGACTACGCCCTACAGGAGTGCAGCCTACTAAGTAAGTATAGTTATAGACTATCTATAACTATAGCTAATAGTACTTATTAGATATTAAATATATACAGCGACCTGCAGACGTATATAATAAGATAAGCACGCATAGAAGTTATAGCTGCATATACTCTAAACTATCTTAAACTATAAGTCCTTAAACTAAGTAAGCTACTCTAGGATTTTGTCTACCTACGCTAGAATCTTAGGAATATAAGTTAATCTAGAATATAATAGCATTAGCTTATAGAGTAATAGCCTGCGTTGCCTTAGTTCCTAAATAGTGCAATTGCAGCTATTATAGCGCGAGCGTTCTATAATAATAGAAAATAAGGTATTAGTGCTATAGCAGAGAACTAGAATAAGTTTTAGTTCCTAAGTGCTAACATAATAGCGCTTATAGGCACAGTGTTATATAATGCTATTAAAGAGTACTACAATAATAGAACGAGGAAAACAATCTATTTCTATAGTTATACTATAGAGAGTATATTATAACAGCACTAAATAACGATAGCTAATATAGTATAGATAATTATAACGCTATCTGCGAGAAGTAGAAAAGGCTAAGCAAGATACGCTGTCTCCTTATTTAAGACGCTTTAAAATAATAAATAGCTATACACGCGAACTACATTAAAAACTCTAGATCTAATATTATTGGGCCAGACGACTATTACGATAACGACGTTAATAATATTCTTATAAAATATACAGATAATAAGCAGCAATAATATAATATATTAATAGAAGACTATAATTGCGTAGAGAAACGAGAAGACAACATTCTTACTATAGATAAGTGCAGAACTAGTTATAGCAATAAGGAAGATATAGAGGCTAACGAGAGAGAGGCAAGATGCCTAATATAATATAAGAGCAAAAGCTAATAGATAATAGGAAGAGACTAGAGTGCAACTGCGCAAATTATTAGAGAAAATATATAATATATTACTTAGAGAGTTTTGTAAAGCTAACGACTTTACAGAAAGTGTAACACACAATAACAACAAGTAAGTATAGTTTTAGAATAAAGAGAAAGGTTAGAGCATTATAATAGACAGCACGTAGGATGAGTTTGCTATATTAGCAGAGGAATATATAATAGATAATTGCATTATATACGCTCTAGCGCTGACGCAAAGATAAAATAAGAATTAGAGCTAGAAGACTGCAACGCTCTAGTAGAAAGATATAAAGAAGAGATAAACTGGCTCTGACCTATATAGTACTGTGTAATAGTTAAATAGATAATATAGAGCAAATTAGTAATTAATAGCTATATAATTATGTTTCTGAAATGCATTAAGTCTGCTGTAGTTTCTAGAGTAACGATACTATCTTGCACAGTTGCTAACTATGCAGAACTAGCTCGCACATAGTTACAGATATAAGACTCTATCTCTAATAGCACTAGATTATAGATAGAGTAAGCCTAATAGCTGCAGCTATATTTGCATAGAGGACTTAGACTGCCTATAAAACATGCGTAACTAACGTAGTCTACCTCTTCTGCTCTTTATAGAGTATATAGAATATTTAGTATGCTAAGTCTAACGACTAAGCATAGTTAAGCAATATAGCTACACAGTACTAAATAGTAGAGGATAGTAACTAGACTATTCTAACGTTAACCTAACGTTAGAAAAAAGTAACTAAGGCGATTTTATTAAATCATTATATCTGTTAAATTAACAGCAAATTGCAGCAACACTACTAACTAGACACTTTTTACTTTTCCTAACGCTATAAGCAAACTAAGATCTAAAAGAGCTATTAGAGAACCTAGAGATTCTAAACTAGACTTAATAATATAGCTAGACTAAATTAACTTATAAGCTGGAATACGTACTCTACTAAAGAAAGATCTAAAACTATAGAGTAGCTATCTTCTAATACCTAACTCTAGTAGATAGCTAATCTCTCTAGTATATTAAGGCTAGAATAAAGCGCGCTATAATAATAAGAAGTAAGTAAATTTGCTAGAATACTATAAATAGAGTACGCAGAATTTAGAGTATTAGATAGAAAGTTCTAGTAATATAGCGCGTATCTAGATTTAAAATTTATAACCTTAGAAGTAAGGCTAACTTAGGTAGCTTAACTAGTAGTAACAGCATAGATAAGCTCTAGAAAAAGAAAAAAGTTAGCAAAAGCTACTTCTAATAAATTATTAGACCTATAAAAGAAATAATTACTCTAATTTATAATTTAGCAACCTAGATAGTAACCTAAAAGTATTAACTAATTATTAGCGCTAGTAAACTAAGTATACTATTTATTATTATATAAGTAGTAGTTATAAGTATAGTTATTATTATTAATATTACCTTAATAGAAGAAGTATATAGCACTATTAGTATAGCAGAGTAGCAAAGTAGCTAGATAAGTGCTATTAGAGCTAATAGTACTATTACTCTTAATACTATAATTAATAGCATAATAGTAGAACTACTTAAAGTCTTACTAAGTAGAAAATAATAAGAGAGCCTAGCTCTTAAGAATATAAGAGCAACTATAGTAGTAAAGATAATAAAAAAAAGTTAGCGCATTATTATTAGAGCTTCTATAGATAATTAAGTAAGAGTAATTAGTATCTATAAGATTATTCGTTAGAAAAAGTGAAAAGTATCTAGTTAGTAGTATTGCTGCAATTTACTGTTAATTTAATAGATAATAATAATTTAATAAAAGTTACTCTAGTTACTTTTCTTCTAATATTAGAAATTAACGTTAGAATAGTCTAGTTACTATCCTCTACTATTTAGCACTATATAGCTATATTGCTTAACTATGCTTAGTTTATTAGACTTAGCATACTAAATATTCTATATACTCTATAAAGAGCAGAAGAGATAGACTACGTTTAGTTACGCATATTTTATAGGTAGTCTAAGTCCTCTATGCAAATATAGCTGCAGCATATTAGGCTTACTCTATCTATAATCTAGTGCTATTAGAGATAGAGTCTTATATCTGCAACTACGTATAAGCTAGTTCTGCATAGTTAGTAACTATATAAGATAGTATTATTACTCTAGAAACTATAGCAGACTTAATGCATTTTAGAAATATAATTATATAGCTATTAATTGCTAATTTGCTCTGCATTATCTATTTAACTATTACATAGTACTATATAGGTTAGAGCAGTTTATCTCTTCTTTATATCTTTCTACTAGAGCGTCGCAGTCTTCTAGCTCTAATTTCTATTTATCTTTTATTAGCGCTAGAGCGTATATAATGCAATTATCTATCATGTATTTCTCTACTAATATAGCAAACTTATTCTACGTGCTATCTATTATAATACTCTAATCTTTCTCTTTATTCTAAAACTATACTTGCTTATTATCGTTATACCCCTATACTTTCTATAAAGTTATTAGCTCTATAAAACTCTCTAAGCAATATATTATATATTTTCTCTAATAATTCGCGCAGTTATACTCTAGTCTCTTTCTATTATCTATTAGCTTTTGCTCTTATATTATATTAGGCATCTTACCTCTCTCTTATTAGCCTCTATATCTTTCTTATTACTATAATTAGTTCTGCACTTATCTATAGTAAGAATATTATCTTCTCGTTTCTCTACGCAATTATAGTCTTCTATTAATATATTATATTATTGCTGCTTATTATCTATATATTTTATAAGAATATTATTAACGTTGTTATTGTAATAGTTGTCTAGCATAGTAATATTAGATCTAGAGTTTTTAATATAGTTTGCGTGTATAGCTATTTATTATTTTAAAGTATCCTAAATAAGAAGATAGTATATCTTGCTTAGCCTTTTCTACTTCTTATAGATAGCGTTATAATTATCTATACTATATTAGCTATCGTTATTTAGTGCTGTTATAATATACTCTCTATAGTATAACTATAGAAATAGATTATCTTCCTTATTCTATTGTTATAGTACTCTTTAATAGCATTATATAATACTATGCCTATAAGCGCTATTATATTAGTGCTTAGAAACTAAAACTTATTCTAGTTCTCTCGCTATAGGCACTAATACTCTATTTTCTATTATTATAGAACGCTTATGCTATAATAGCTGCAATTGCACTATTTAGAAACTAGAGTAACGCAGGCTATTACTCTATAAGCTAATACTATTATATTCTAGATTAACTTATATTTCTAGGATCCTAGCGCAGATAGACAAAATTCTAGAGCAGCTTACTTAGTTTAAGGACTTGCAGTTTAAGATAGTTTAGAGCATATGCAGCTATAACCTCTATACGTGCCTATCTTATTATATGCATCTATAGGTTACTATATATATCTAATATCTAATAAGTACTATTAGCTATAGTTATAGATAGTCTATAACTATACTTACTTAGCAGGCTGCACTTCTATAGAGCCGTAGTTACTATAGATAAGCAGACTAGTAAAAGCGCTATTTTCTAAGCTTCTAACTATATATCTAGCATTAGCTATATAAATATACTTCTATAAGCGTCTAGCTACAGATTAACAGGTGTACTATATAGCGTTATTCTATTATTTATTAATAACTGCAATAATAATATTACCTAAGCCTTATTAAATATACTTTTATATTTAAGTTGCATTAGTTCTCTTATCTAGCGTTTTTATATTCTCTATAGCATTTAATAAAATAGGTCTGCTAGATAAGATAGTAGAAAGAAGGCTTATATATATAAGTTAACATAAACTACTTTAGTAATTATAGTATCTTTGCTTATATTGCATAGAACGCAGTGCGTTTTTCTATATTTAAGAGGTATACTACATAGTAGCAGTGTTCTATTTTAGTTTATATTAACTAATTATTTTTTATTCTAGCTTAATATCTAGTCTCTATAGATTAACTAGTGCGTAAGAGTATAGGTATCTCTTTATTAGAACTAGTATATCTTCTAGGTTTGTAGGTTTAAGACTATATAGAAGTTACTAAGTCTTATAAGCTTTAATTATAGTATAGTCTCTTGTAATAAAGATAGTAGAGTTACGCTTTATATAGTTCTTAATTTCTATAATTCTTAGTCTTGCTATTAGTGTTAGTATCTATCTTTAATATAGACCTTTATACTCTCTTATATCTAACTAAGCAGCTACGCTCTCTTTATAGAAGATAGTGCTATGCTGCTGTGCATCTGCTAATTTCTTATATTCTTTACTATAATTACGCGTTTTTCTATATAGTACGTAGGTTTATACTAGTAAAGAATTACGTTTAGTCTATAAAGAATTAGTTATATCTTAAAGAGTATATTAGAGCATGCAGATACCTCTAAATTATTACGCTTTCTATATAGTTTTGCAAGAGGTTATCTGCTATGCTGTATAATTAGTAGATATACTATTATTAACTATTCTCTAGTATTATCTATAGTTAATTCCTGTTAGTACGTCTTAGAAGGCGCTTATCTATTACCTTATTAAGTCTATTTAGCTTAATTTGTTTAAATTACAGCTATATTTCTAGCGTTATTAGTATATCTAATAATATAATATATCTATAGCATTAAGAAAAGAGCATAGCGCAGGCTTTAGCTTAATTTTTCTATAAGAACCTTCTAAAACGTTTTTCTTAAGACGTATATTATATTAATAGTTTAATTATAAATATAGCTCTATAGAGTTTTATTGCAACTATATCTTATAGTGCGCTATGCTAGCGTGCTTCTATTAATATTTATATATAAGTCTAACTATCTGCTATTTTCGTGTAGTAGTATATGCTACTGCGTTTATTCTTAAACCTTATCTCTCTCTTAAGTATCTATATAAACTATATATAGTTAAGGCTACTAATATCTTTATATTCTATTACTAGGTCGTTGCGCATATATAGTAGTTAGTCTGTTTATATAAGAATCTAATTCTATTTATATGCACTAGCTACTAGAATAGTTAATAGTTAAGAAGCATTATTTATAGTGTTAGACTATCTAGCACTATAGACTACAGCCTTAGTATATCTATTATTATTCTACTGCTTAGTCTTAGAATTATAGTTATATTGCATTTTGCGTTGCTTAGAGCGCATCTATTATATTATATTATAATTATATTAGACTGCTAAGTGCGTAATTATACGTAAGCAACTATTAGGCGCTATACTTTATAGTAAGCTATTCTATTATAACGTAACTACTCTTGCTATCTATCTAATATGCTCTTTTATAGTTGTTATTTGCAGAGACTAATATAATATAGCTTATTCTCTTATCTCTCTCTTAACTTCTGTATATAGTATCTTATATTTATTACTTATTAAAGTTATTACGTTGCAGATGCTATCTCTAGATAAGTATTTCTATATTTATTATAGTAGTATTATAATTATAAAGATATAGTAATTTAGGATTCTATTATTAATAGTAGAGTACTATTGTTTATCTTAGAGAACTATTGTAGTATAGGTAGTTGTTATTACTAGTTATATCTTAATAAGTTATTATTTATAGAGATAAGGTATATACTGCGCAGTATCTTCGCAACTCTAGTCTAGCTTATATAATTATCTAGCTAATAACCTATAGAGATCTTCTACTTTAATAGCTTAAGATCCTTATTAACTAAGCCTTTATACTTATTAGATTTATTACGCAGCATTACGCCTGCATTAGCATTAGTAAGTAATAAGACTTCTGCGTTATTAAAGAGAGAGAGAATTAAGATTAGCATAGTTTCTATATGCTATATAGGCAACTAACTTAATAAGTATAAGAGCTTAGTTAACGAGAATCTTAAGCTATTAAAGTAGAAGATCTCTGTAAGTTTTATAATGCTAACGTATAGAATAGCATAGTAGAAGAAGAAGAACAAAGCAGACTTAAGATAAGTTAAGAGAATAGTAATATTAAGAGCTTTAGAAAAAGTAAGAGTAATCTAGAGAAAAATAGAGAGATAGATTTAGGTATAGAAGATAAGAATAAGAAGGATAAATAAGTAAGATATAGTAAGAGTATAAGATATAGCTTCTGCTATATCTCTCTATTAACGAAAATTTTAATGCAGAAAGAAGACTTAATATAAGCAATTAACGTTTACTTTAAGATTTATAAATTATATATAAAGAGCTATCCTTAGTTATTTTATATTTGCTTCTATTAATACTCTTATAGCGTGTATAGTAAATTAATATCAAATATTAGTAAGTATAGGTAGTTGTATTTATTCTAGTTAATATAGTTATTAATATAGTAAGATATAGTAGTATAAGTTATTAAATTAGGTAGGTCTCTTAGTACTAAGTGCACTAGACAGATAATTATGCTTAGGTCGTAAAACTTAAAAGCTTATAATATCTAGCATTTAGAGGCTGCGTTCTAAGCCTGTTAGACGTATACTTAATATTCTAGTAGTGTTGTTAATCTATCTATTATTATTAAATAGCAATATCTTAGAGAATGCTCTAATATATGCTATATATTTTCTATCTTTATTATAGCATGGTATAGTTAATAATTATAAGTATTAGATAGAGCTAAGCTACTACTCTACTATCTATTACTATTCTAGACTATCGTCTATTATCTCTATGCTTAAATTCTTATACCTAAATATAATCTCTACGCTAGAGGCTTATCTATTACTAGTTAAGTGCGTATCTTATAACCTTCTTATTATAGTATTTAGAGTTATTATATCTCTTACTAGAGGACTGCTAGCACTTTATAGAAGAGTAAATCTATATACTTATATAGCTAATCTAAGATAGGTTAATATCTAAATAGTCCTTATTATAAGAAGTAATTAGTTAGCCTACTACTACTTAGCGTTTATTATAGATAAACACTGCTACTACATATATAAAGTTAGATATTGCTATATTTATAGTAACTTTACTTAGAGGCAATTTTATTAAATAAGGCTATATTTCTAGTATTAACTATCTAAGCCTATAGAAGAGAAGAGAGAGTGTTACTCTTATAGAATAAGTATAATCTTAGATATTAATAGTAGTAGATAGTTAACTCTATTTAACTATAGTAGCATAGTTAGCTGCTAGTAGTGCTATCCTCTAAGAACTATATAAGTATATTTATAGTATATACTCTTTCTTATTTATTATAGAGTAGAACTATTTTACTATAGTAATATAATATGCTTTGCTATTTGCTCTAGTACATATACTATCTAAAGCTCTATATATGCGTATATCTTATATAATATATATTAACGCGTACTACTTAGAATAATTAAAGTTCTTCTCTTCCTCTAGCGTTCGCTAATATACTTAAAATTCCTTCTTAAATATATTTATCCTCTCTAGTACTCCTTAAATATAGGCTAAGGTATCCTTATTATAACTCTTATATTATGCTAGTATAACTAGATTATATACTATATAAATAAAATGCAGCGCAAAAAGCGCCTTTAATATAAATAATAGAGATATAATAGCTATAAGCTATTATATAATTACCTTTTACTCTATACTAGTTTATTAAAAGACTTCTATAAATGCTCTCTTATTATTAAAATGCTTTAGGCTAGTACTATATATTATCTAATAGAAGCGCTCGTTTAACTAAGTACTACTAGATTCTTGCGTTACTAATATAGTACTATTATTCTAGATCTTTCTGCTGCTAGAATAGATATTATCTAACATATCTTATCATAAAGTCTAGTATCTTTATTACTAAACCTTTAAGCAGCAAGTATAATATATCTATTACTAAAGATACGTAAATATTAAAGTTATAGTACTTCTACCTAAAATAATTAACTAGATATACAAAGTCGTCGTGTTCTTTATTAAGATATCTCTCTTATTATAGCTAAGTAAATTACTCTATTCTCTATAGATAAGATCTATATAAATCCTCTCTATTATTAGATATAATAGTATAACGCGTGCAATAGCAATTTTTCTTTATACTAGTTAAGAGTACTTATTCTTTATAGTTAGCTAATATTACGCAAATAGTTAGTGTAACACTGCCTTATTTATCTATCTGCGTATATAAGTAGTATTCTAGACTTAGCTGCGTTTTCTAGTACTATATTAGATAGTAAGTAATAGTGTTCTACTATATAGGCTAATATAGTAGTACTTAAACTTACGTAATAGAAGCTTGCCTATATAATAGTAATATACTTAACTCTTAAGAAAAAGATTATAAATCTTAGTTATAGAAATAAACCTAGCTAGAAGAGTACTAGATATTAATCTCTAACGTTAGGCTTTGCAGAATAGATTTCTAATTATAATATAGACTAGCTATACTGCTATATCTTCTAATATAAGTAAGAGTTATATTTTATTAACTAATATAATAATTAGCATAACTATTACTCTATCTAGTAGGCTTTATTATATATTCTACTACTAGTCTCTAGAATATAATTTATAATAAACGCGAACAGAATTATCTATATTACCTAAGAAGAATTAGCTTAGAGCGTATACTAATTTATCTGCAAATAGGTAATAGCTAATTATAAACGCAATTAGTAATAAGATATTCTAATATATAAAAAAATATTAGTTAGCCTTAAGTCTAGAAAGACTAGACGTCTTAGCAATATCCTTCTATATCTAAATATTATCTTATATACTAGACTATATTACTAATATTACCTCTTGCTATTAGCAGCCTAATTAAAATAGTAATCTTATATATAAGTTATATAATCGTACGTCTAGTAAAGAAGCTATTAATATCTTCTAGCGTGCATTTAATCTATTGCAGCTATGCAGCAAATAAAAAAGCAAAGTCTAAACTAAAGATATTAATATAATTAGAGCTAGTAAACTTAGTCTAGATTATATTAGAGAAAGTATTATATACTCTTTTGCAGTTATAGACTCTGCTGTTACTAGTTTCTCTACTAATTGCCTATTATATATCTAAAACAGCACTTCCTATATCTGCGTAGATATTAATAATAGGCTCTTTTATCTAATAAGGTTATTCTTTGCGCATATATCTAGTGCATCTAAAATGCTATTAGCTATTACTAAGTCTATATTTTTATCTTTCTTAATATAATTATATACTATTATAGTAGAGCTTAAGCTATCTGCTGCATATATATACACCTTTCTATCTTAAGCAGTATTATACTTATTGCTTAATAACGTATACGTTTTATTTAACTAGAAGTATTTTATAAATATTCTTAGATAGTTCTAGACTCTATTGCGTAAGATATTAGGAATAGCATCTAGCTATATATTTAGTAAGCTCTGCCGTAGGTTTTAGGCTAGAAGCTATATATTATATAGAAGCAATCTATGCATAGAATAGAGAGGAACTATATTATGCAGAAGAGATATTATTTTATAAATAAGTAAATAGCGTTAGAGTTATTATTTATAATATTCTTACGTAGATTAATAGCTATATATAATAAGTTTATTCTACTATATTGCTAGTTTCTACCTAGCTCTAGTAGCTAATAGTTATAGATAGTTACCTACTATTATCTTACGCTACTAAAGACTCTATAACTCTCTTCTATTCTATATATCTACCTTATCTCCTCTTCTAGGTCTAGTTAAGTAACTAGGTTCTTAGATACTAAGCACTACTTTTACTACTATAGGTTAAATAGAAAGCGCAATATAGTGCGATTTAATATTATATAATTCTTATCTCTATATATAGGTTCTGCTCTAATTAGCTACTCTTAGAGTAAGCTTGCTAGCTTCTTTAACGTAGTAGTTATAGTAATCTAGCTCTCTAGATAGCAGTACGTTCGTAGTAAGAAAGAGCGCAAAGAGATACTTACTCTACTATTAATTTTTTTTTTACTTACTTCTTAGCAGCCTTGTGCTAGTACTAGTAGATATATAAATCTTACTTATTTTTCTCTCTTCTTTTTTCTCTCTAATTATTAGGCTACTTATAGATAGATCTACAACTCTATATTCTCTCTAATACCTAGTAACTAAGACTTATGCTAGTAGTAGAAGAAGAATAGTAAGAGATAGTGCTATACTGCTCTAGACTAATAAAGATAATAACTTCTACTATTAACGTAAGTAATATTATAGTTAAGGTTACTCTAACTCTAACTCTAGATAGTAGCTAATAGTCTCTAAGAGCGCACTAAAAAGTTTATAGAGAAATCTAGATATATTTAGTGCTATAAGATATCTTATCTAGTTTTAGAAAAGGTTTTAAATATATCTAAGTTACTTCTTTACTATTCTTATTTAGCGAAGGCAGATAGGAATTTTACTAGAGCTTAGTAGTAATCTAGAATATATTATTTTATTAGAGTTGCTATTAAGAGCTTTACTATAGTTTAGTGCTTACTATACCTATAATCTACTCTGCTTAACTAGCCTAGCAAAGCTAAAGAAATACTCTCTATGCGCTATTCTCTTAGGTATTTAGCGCCTAGAAGTTATAGTAGTAGAAGAGAACTATAAGAGATAGTACTGCACTGCTTCTAACTAGCAAAGCTCTTAGATTATACATAACTTCTATGTAACATTATGCTTAAAAGATACTCTAACTCTAACTTTAAATAATAGCTAGATAGAGTAATAAATATATAATTTAATGCCTACTAGCCTAGCAAAGCTAGACTTATAACTTCTATATACTATTCTCTTAGGTACCTAGCGCCTAGAAGTTATAATAGTAGAGAAGAACTATAAAGAGATAGTGCTATACTACCTTAGACCTAGTAAAGCTCTTAGATTATATATAACTTCTACGTAATATTATGCTTAAAAGATACTCTAACTCTAACTTTAAATAATAGCTAAATAGAGTAATAAATATATAATTTAATGCTTACTAGCCTAATAAAGCTAGACTTATAACTTCTACGTACTATTCTCTTAGATATCTAGCGCCTAGAAGTTATAATAGCAGAGAAGAACTATAAGAGACAGTGCTGCACTGCTCTAGACTAATAAGGCCTTTAGATCTTATATAACTTCTACGCAATATTATGCTTAAAATATACTCTAACTCTAACTTTAAATAATAGCTAGACAGAGTAATAAATATATAATTTAATGCCTACTAGCCTAACGAAGCTAGACTTATAGACTCTAAGCAATATATTCTCTAACACCTAGCGCCTAGAAAGATAGAGATAGTAAGAGATAGTGCTATACTGCTTTAGACTAACAAAAGATAATAACTACTATACTATATCTAAATAACATTATGCTTAAAGCTACTCTAAACTTAACTTTAGATAACTGCAAGATAAAGTAATTACTCTATAGTTTAATATATACTAGCCTAATAAAGTTAGACTAATACTCTCTATATAATATTCTTCTAGTGCTCTAGCGCGTAGAGCTTATAGTAGTAGAGAGAGATAGTAAGAGATAGTATTATACTGCTCTAGACTAATAAAGATAATAACTACTATACTATATCTAAATAATATTATACTTAAAGCTACTCTAACTCTAACTTTAGATAACTATAGAATAAACTAATTACTCTATAGTTTAATGCACGCTAGTCTAAGAAAGTTAGACTAATACTTCTTTACGCAGTATTCTCTTAGTGCTCTGCGCGCAGAGCCTATAGTAGGCAGAGAATAGTAAGAGATAATACTATACTATTCTAGAAAATATAGATAGCTACTAGGCTGTAGTAATTAGCCTATTTAACATAATTAAGTTCTGCTAGACTAAGATATATCTACTATGCAGAGCAGCTCTTAAGTTAAAATATTATTATTTATATAACTTTGCTTTAACCTTAACCTACTATCTATCTATACTTATACTAAAGTTTCTTTAATTTAATTACTTTCTATAATCTTCTTACTATAACTATCCTATGTATATGCGCACTTTTCTAAGCAATATCTATACTTAACTGCGTATCTATAGCAGCTATCTATACTTATAATACTACTTCTATCTACTTACTACTATAAGGCTAAGCTTAAGATAAGCTAAGTAACTTAAGAGAATAATATAGTTTATAGTATAGCTACTACTACTATAAGGTACTAAGTATAATATTAAATCTTAGGTAGCAGAGACTAATAGCATCTTATAAGAGAATTAGAAGCAAGGCATAGTCTCTTAAACTTTAGTATTTATAATCTAGTAGAGGAGTTTGCTAAATATATCTTAAGCTAGATTTAAGAAAAGAAGATTTAAGACTAAAACTCTAACTTAAATATTAAGTAAGTTTATATACGCAGTTTTTAAATATTTAGCTAGTAGTAGCAATCTATCTATAACTATAAGATATGTAAACTCCTCTAGTCTTTTACAAAGCAGCAGCTGCAATTATCTATTATATAATAGTAACTAAATTGCAGCACTTTAGCAATAAAGTTAAGACTAAGAATTCTTATAATACGCTAACGCTAATACTATCTAAGACAGCGCAACTATAGTCTTTATCTATTATATCTAATACGTCTATAGCATTAATAGCTAATAAATAAAGCTTTGTATTACTTACTAGGCTATTTTTACTAGCTAATGCAAACGTAGTTAGTCTAATCTCTATCTACTAAGTAGTACTCTTAATAGAGCTAATAATAATAGATTATTAGATATAGGTAGAGAAGTAAAGACTTTAATATTAGGATCTAGCGTATTAAGTATAATATCCTTATAATTTTTTTTTTTAGCATATAAGCTCTCTAGATTTATATAAAAGAGGTATATCTCTAGTAATAGATACGTTAACAGTAACGCCTATTAAGAATAATAATAATTTGCTAAATACTATTAACTTATATATTAAATTAAGGAAGCTTAAAGAAGTAATACTATTATGCTAGATAATAAAATTACTAAGTATTTCTAGTATAGGTAGAATAGAAAAACTTAAACTAATATATACTCTACTAATATTTATATGCAGTATAATTCTATTCTAATAAACTATCTAAATAGCTCTTACTATCTAAGAAGAGAGTCTAATAATTTCTTATTCTACTAGATAAATACTCTAAGAAGCGCCTTAAGGTCTGCAAAGTAGATGCATTAAAGTAGGTAGATATAAACGTAAGAGAAGAAGAAAATAAGAATTATAGTAGCTTATATTACTCTAATAGTAATAGTAATACTACTACTAGAAAAATAAGAATAAAGGCCTGCGCTTAATTAATTAAAAGATAGAAGTTAGAATTAGAAGCGCAGCTTAGGAAAGCAAGTAAAGAAGAAGAGTTAGCTAAAACTAAAAAAGAGAAGAGAGAGAAAGAAGCTTAGGAGCGTAAGGCTAAGTTAGATAGCCTGCTAGATAGTAATAACTACTGCTTAGATAGCAGCCTAGATATTAACTCTAAGAATAACTTAGAGAATAAGAAGGCAATAATAGCAAAGAACCTTACTAAAGAATAAAAGAAAAAGCTTAAAGCTTTATTAAATGCTAAGTACATCTACTATAGAAGATAGTTAACTACTATTTACTCTGCTAATAAATAAACTAGAATAAGAGATAGTCTCTCTACAAGAGTAGAGACAGCAATAGAATACTATACTCTAGAAGAGTAGACTTTAGCTATAGTATTCTTTAGCGTTTTAATTAATAATCTCTAGAATAAGCGCATAATAAAGCTACTAGCACGTTAGAGAGGTTATTATAACTCTATCTTATACTAGCTTATAGGCGCATATATTCTCTACTTTAAAGAGTTATTATCTAATAATAGTAGGATCTTTGCTAGCGTTATAAGCATAACTAGAACGTAAGTAATAGTACTTTTAGCTATTATAGAATATATTTACTTTAAGAACTAGATAGAAGTGCAAAATGCCTAAGCAGAAAAGTCTTATCCTTTAACGCTAGACCTTAATAAGCAGCTATAATAATAACTAGTTAGAGCGTATAGCTAATACCTAGAAGAATAAGATAGTTATAATAGATTCTATAAACTCTATATTATGCGACCCTAAGTAATCTGCTAGTTATAAGGTTCTGCATCTTTAGTAACTCTACTCTAGAGAATATAAGTATACTAATAAATAAGAAAGTAGTAGAGATATAAACTAATACTGCTACTGCTCTTGCTAATAAGCTTACTGCTGTTAATAAGTTAGTTAGACTATAGACCTTTATACTAAAGATTCTAGAGCACGTAGAAATAGTTTACTAGATAATAGCAAAGGCAAATATATCTACTATGCACTCTAAGGCTATAAAGCACTATCTAGCACTATTAGCAGCATAGTTTATATTAGTCTGCAGCTTTAGAAAGATAGATAAGCATATATTTAGAGCTAATAATACTATAAGCATTATAGCATAGCGAATAATTATATGCAAAGGCATTCTTTAGATAGAAATAAATATAATACTACTTTCTAGTTATATTACTATATAGAGGCAGACTATATTTAATAAATTCTATAATTATAAGTTAGAGAGCATAATTATAGCTAAGTTTTATAAGAATCTTTAAAAGTATAACTAAGAATACTAATAGAAAGCATAGGCTTTATCTAGAACGCAGCAGCGCAGTAGATAAAGTAATAAGTAAATATACTTATAAGACGTATAATAGAGTCTACGCGTTAACTGTAAAGACCTTATCTCTCTAGCATTCTTAAACTTTAGATATTAATAGCCTAGTAATAAATAGGTAATAGTGTAATATAGTCGCTAATATAAGATATAGCGCAGACTAATTTAAGACGTTAGATAGTATAAGAAACTAACTATAAAAGAAGTAAAGAATATGCTAAGATTTGCATAGAAAAGAATATTAAAGATAAGCAACTAATAGGCTAATCTAATATCTATTATTAAGAGTAAGTTCTTTACTTTCTTCTAAGGCTGTAAACTACTAAGGTTCCTTAGTATAGTAGAAGACGCTAAGCAATAGTGCAGATAGGTCTTCTTATAAGAAAGCCTTAGACCTATAGCAATTAGCTTAAAATAAATCTTTAAACGCTCTAGAACTAAAGTAATTATAGCCTATCTTTTGCCTGCTAAATTAAGAGCAGCCTAATTTAAGGCAATTAGCTACTATATTATTCGCGTAATAGCAAAAAGCGCAGAGAATATATTTAACTATCTAGGTAATAAAAACTACTATATAGTAAATCTAGATATCTTGCTTAAAGCAAGCGCAGAGTTTAAATATATTAAGAGTATATATAAGACTCTTAGTATCTTATAGCTATAATACTAAACCTAGAGCTCTGCTACTAAAGAGAATAAGAAAGTAGCTAGGATACTACTACTGCTAAAGAAAATCTATCCTAATACTCTTATATTATTATATAAACTAGTTATATAGGCAGTAACACAGTTAGGCTTAAGAAAGAAGTTCTATAATAAGAATATCTTAGTTATACTAAGAGGTATAATATAGTAAGATATTAACTATAAGCCTACTAAATAGAGAGATCTAGTTAGACCTTAGATTATAGTTGCTTTAATAGTATTTATAGAGATAACTATACTAATAGAAGCTACGCACGTTGTTATTATAAGGCTATAAGATAGATAGAATATACTAGACTAATTTATATTCTAAGAGTATTAACTTAGTTAGCTAGAAGACTATAGTTAAGGCCTAAGTAAGCAGAGTATAAAAATAATTTTGCAGGATAGACTATAGAGTATAGGATCTAAGGTTATAAATCTGCGTATAAACTAGTAGCAATTTAAGCTTATTTCTATAAATTTAGAAGCGCTCTTCTAAGATCTAGCGCACTAATAGAGATAGTTCTTAATAGTACTTAACAGTGCTTAATAGTAGCTAGCTATATAAAACGCAGAACTAGCATAGTAATAGAATAATGCTTATGTTATAAATAATATTAATAAAGCTCTTTCTAGTAATATAATATATACTTTCTTTATTATCTACTTATAGTGCGTATCCTCGCTAGTAATAATAAGATAATAGAACTTATAACTATTATCGCAAAGCCTTAGCGCCTAGAGAGTATTCTTATGCTAGTTATACTCTTCTGCGCTATAGTTCTGCTTCTTATTCTATATAAAATAGAGAGCTTACTTCTAATGCAGATATAGCTCTATCTTAATATAACTAGATAGCTCTTATATAGATACTTTATCTAATTTACTAATAACTATATTAAAAACATTAGTAACGTTAGCCTAGATCTTATTAATACTTTATAAGACGTAGATACTGCCTAGTTCTCTAGGTGTTAGCTCTTACTAAGTAAACTAATTAGTCTAAAAGCTAGAATCTATTACTTAGATCTATATAAGAGAGTTACTATCTTATAGATTATAGTAGTTATAGCGCTAGAGCTTAAAAACAGATTATAGTAGCTAAATATTCTTGCTCTTATAGAACTTACTAATATTATAAGCTTACTTCTGCTTATAGTATAACTAGAGCGTTATGCTAATAAGCTCTAAGAAGAATAAGCTTAGAGGACTCTTGCTAGCTTATTTTTATTAAATATTAGTCTAAGCTATCTATATTAGTCTATTAGCCTTTGCTCTATCTATTAATAGATATAATCTAGTTAACGACTTTATATTAACTCTACTAAATTCTCTGCTAGTAGGATTAGTAACTATAATATTAAGATTATTATAATTATTTTCTAGCTTAATAGAATAAGATCTTAAATTTAGCCTTGCTAACTACTATTACTAAGGTACTTCTTTAGGTTAAGATAAGAAATAGTATAGGCCTAAATATAGATATACTTAACTTTGCTAATATATATAAGCTTCTCTATATTATCTCTAACTAACTAAATATTATTATTATTGTCTAAATCTGCGTTAGACTAGTTATTATGCATTAGAGATAGAGTATTTACTTATTATTAAGTTAATTAATAGTTCTATCTATAAGAGTGCTTAACTACTTATCTTTTATAACTTAAGACTACTGCTACTATTAAATCTTTAGCAATATATAGACTTTTTATAGTCTTTATTAGTCTTAATTCGCTTCGCTAGTAAAGCTATGCACTTCTAGACGTTATGCAACTACTTAATAAGTAAGATTTAGCTAGCAATAGTAGAATTAGTATACCTATAGTTAAGGTTGCTACTAGATAATATAGAGCGTTTTAATGCGAGTAATTATAGGTTAAGTAGAGTAGTTAGGCTAAATTATAGAGTAAGTATAATATTATTATTATTATTATTAACGTAGTCTGCATTATCTAGCAAATTGCCTATTAGCTCTACGTTTCCTATAGCATTAAAAGCAATACTAAGCATAAAATTAAAGTCTATAATGCTAACCTTAGCAGAGAGGCTAGATTAAGTATCTGCCTGCTTATATAGTACTGTAGATAGGTTAATTAGTATTCTTGTATGCAGGCTATTAGTTATATAAGGTTAGAAATAAAAGCTTCTATAGCGTAGAAAAAGCAGAGATAATATAGATAATATATTACTAACCTTAGCAGAGAAGCTAGGTTAAGCAGCTGCCTACTTATATAGAACTATAGATAGGTTAATTAGTATTCTTGTACATAGGCTATTAGCTATATAAAGTTAGAAATAAAAGCTTCTATAGCGTAGGAAACGTAGAGACAACGTAGATAACTTTAGTTCTTACCTCTTATAGAAAATAGAGCAGAAGAGAATTAAGTAAAGAAAGAGAGATTATATACCTCTTTTACGTGCCTCTTATAAGTTAAGTAATAGCACTAGATTTATGCTATAAGAAATGCAGATATAGTTATTATATATTAGAGGCGCTTTAAAATATGTGCTTAGTTAATTATAATCTAAATATCTTTATAATATAATAATATTATACTAGATAACTTCTTATATTTAGTATTAAACGCTAAGTAATAGTACTGCTTATTACTATATTATGCAAGTAAGAGTAAACTTAAATAGCGCAGCAGTATATATAGATAAAGTAAGTAGCTAGAAAGAAGAGTTAATAGTTAAAGATAGTTAAGTTATATATAAGACTATCTTCTTAATAGTTCTAATAAGTTTATTAATATTATCTTAGGAGTTAAATATAATACGTAGCAGTTATAACGCCTAATGCCTTAAGTTAAGTTATAGAAAATACTAAGTTATTATAGTTTCTAGATAAGATAGTGCTTATAAGGCGTACGCATAGATATAGTCTATACTAATGCTCTATTAGTATACGTCTTCTATAGTAAACCTCTATCTCTCTCTTCTAATAAAGTAATAATGCTTTCTTAATATTGCGTATTACCTCTACTACTATATAGTATAAAAATAGCATAATATAATATTCTTTGTCTCTTATAATACTAACGTATTTCTCTAAGATAATATCTGCATAGGTTCTAGCTCTAATTAAACTATTATAATACTACTAAGCTCCTCTTTATAACGCATAGTTACTAGCCTCTCTCTAACTGCGTAAACTAATCTAATATATATAACATCGCTACTAAGACTATAGTATCTAAGTTATAGTATAATGCCTAAGCTTAAAGTCGCTCTATTACCTGCTTCTAGCAGTTATAGAATAAAGCGATAAATCTATAGTTTAATGCCTACTAGCCTAATAAAGCTAGACTTATAACCTCTATGCACTATTCTCTTAGGTATCTAGCGCTAAGAGTTATAATAGCAGAGAAGAACTATAAGAGATAGTGCTGTACTACTTCTAACTAATAAAGCTCTTAGATTATATATAACTTCTACGTAATATTATACTTAAAAGATACTTAGACTCTAACTTTAAACAATAGCTAGACAGAGTAATAAATATATAATTTAATGCCTACTTAGCCTAGTAAAGCTAAACTCGTGCTCTCTACGCGCTGTTCTCTTAGATATCTAGTGCTTAGAAGTTATAATAGTAGAAGAGAACTATAAAGAATAGTGCTGTACTGCTTCTAACTAATAAAGCTCTTAGATCTTATATAACTTCTAAGCAATATTATGCTTAAAATATACTCTAACTCTAACTTTAAACAACAGCTAGATAGAGTAATAAAATATATAATTTAATACTCTCTAGCCTAATAAAGCTAGACTTATAATCTCTAAGTAATATACTCTTTAATACCTAGCGCCTAGGACTTATAGTAGTAAATAGAGATAGTAAGAGATAGTGCTATACTGCTCTAGACTAATAAGGCTCTTAGATTCTATATAACTTCTACGCAATATTATGCTTAAAAGATACTCTAACTCTAACTTTAAATAATAGCTAGATAGAGTAATAAATATATAATTTAATACTTACTAGCCTAACAAAGCTAGACTTATAACCTCTAAGTAATATACTCTCTAATACCTAGCGCCTAGAACTCGCAGTAGTAGATAGAGATAGTAAGAGATAGTGCTACACTACTCTAGACTAATAAAGATAGTAACTACTATACTATATCTAAATAATATTAAGCTTAAAGCTGCTCTAACTCTAACTCTAAATAACTATAGAATAAACTAATTACTCTATAGTTTAATATATACTAGCCTAACAAAGTTAGACTAATACTCTCTATATAATATTCTCTTAGTGCTCTATGCGCAGGACTTGCAGTAGTAAGAAGAGAGAAATAGTAAGAGATAGTAAGAGATAGTGCTGCACTGCTCTAGACTAATAAAGATAATAACTATTATACTATATCTAAATAATATTAAGCTTAAAGCTGCTCTAACTCTAACTCTAGATAACTATAGAATAAACTAATTACTCTATAGTTTAATATATACTAGCTTAATAAAGCTAAACTAATATCTCTCTATACAGCATTCTCTTAATGCTCTATACGTAGAGCCTATAGTAAGTAGAGAATAGTAAGAGATAGTACTATACTATTCTAGAAAATCTTAACAGTTACTAGACTATAGTAAGTAACCTATTTAGCATAATTAAGTTCTGCTAGACTAAAGTATACTTACTATGCAGAGTAGCTCTTAAGTTAAAACATTATTATTACTTAACTTTATACTTACTCTTACTTATTATTCTACCTGCATCTAGCATATTTACCTAGTGCATATAAACGCAATATAACTAATAATCTTTTTAGCTATATAATAATATTATATTTTCTATAAGCTCTGCGCATTAAAGCCTAAGCTCTTTATATATTATGCTATAATTTCTTTCTATTATTATTTTATCTACTAACACGTTTTACTATATTGCTACTATTATAGTAACGTGCTTCTTAAATTTATAACGCGCTTCTTATATTAATAACGCGCTTTTCTATATTAACAACCTATAACTACGCTTAAACTCTCTATAGTTAGTAAGCACACTCTTCTAAGTAATATCTATATATTAATATGGCACTTTTAGTAATAAGTCTAATAATTATATATAGTTACTAACTATCTTCTACTCTAGGCGCGAAGCTATTATAGCTAGACGTAATAGCAATAATAATAGTAATATAGAATAGGCGCTACTAAAGTAACTAGAGTAGTATAAGAGCAAGGCTAATATAATAAGCTCTAACAGCATATTATAAACAAATATAAGAGAAGAATATAGAATTATAACCTTAGAAGTTATTAAACTTATAGAGAACTTTATAAGCTATATTAAGAAAAAAGATCTACTTAAGAATATCTAATTAGAAAAGAGCTAATTGCAGCTTCTAAAGAGCTTACGTTTACTAACGTTAAAGAACTAGCTTATAGTAGCTAAATATATATAGCTGCAAAATATATAAATACCTAAAGTCTTCTATAAAGCTGTAGCTAGAACTATCTAGATAATAATACTAGCTAAAGTACGTTAGTATAGCGCTAAGATTAAGATAGAGAACCTAAGCAATACGCTAACGCTAATACTATCTAAGATAGCATAGCAATAGTCTTTATCTATCGTATCTAATAGGTCTATAGCGTTAATAACTAATAAGTTTAGCATTATATTACTTACTAAGCTAGCTATCTTAAATAATACTAATATTGCCTTAGTAGACACTATGCATTACTCTATTATTAAATAATTCTCTATATTTAAGCCTAATAACAAAGGAAAGCTAGCAGAAATTAGAGAAGAACTACTTTAAGATTAGAGCTTAGCACCTTAAGTACGATGCTCTTATCTAGCATTTATTATTGCCTAAGTACTCTAATTAGTACTAAGTAAGTACCTCTTAGGTTATAGATACATTAATAATAACGCTTATTAAGAATAACGATAACTTACTAGGCACTATTAACTCTTATATTAAGTTAAGAAGGCTTAGAGCAGTAATACTATTATACTAGACAACGAAACTGCTAAGCAATTCTAATAAAGGTATAGCATAAACTCTTAAAACTAAAATATATACTACTAATATCTATATGCAGTAATATTCTAACTTAATAAACTACTAGAATAGCTCTTACTACTAGAACAGCTCTTACTATCTAAGAAGAGAGGCTAATATTCTAAACTTATACTAGATAGATCTTTCTCTTAAGCGCTATAAGACTAAAGCAGCAGACAGCAAATATGTAAAAGTAAGTAGAGAAAGAACTAAGAAAGATAAAGATTTAGAAGACTCTAATACTAGCAGTAACGTTCTGCGCCTACGTAGAAGAGATAGAGTAGCAGCCTATGCTTAATTAGCTAAAAGAAAGTAGTTAGAAAAGAAAGCGCAGCTTAAGAAGACTAGAGATAAAGAGAAGCTAGCTAAGGCTAAAAAAGAGAAAGAGAAGAAAGAAGCTTAGAAGCGTAAGACTTAGCTAGATAGCCTGCTAGATAGTAATAACTACTACTTAAATAGTAGCCTAGATATTAACTCTAAGGATAACTTAGAGAATAAGAAAGTAATAATAGCAAAAGACCTTACTAGAGAATAAAAAGAAAGGGCTTAAAGCTTTATTAAACGCTAAGTAAGTTTACTATAGAAGATAGTTAACTACTATTTACTCTGCTAATAAATAAACTAGAATAAGAGATAGTCTCTCTATAAAAGTAAGAATAGTAATAGAATACTATACTCTAGAAGAGTAGACTTTAGCTATAGTATTCTTTAGCGTTTTAATTAATAACCTCTAGAATAAGCGCATAATAAAGCTACTAGCATATTAGAGAGTTAGTTATAACTTTACTCTATACTAGCTTATAGACGCATATATTCTCTACTTTAAAGAGTTATTATCTAATAATAGTAGGATCTTTGCTAACGCTATAGGCATAGGCAAAATGCAAGCAATAGTACTTGCTATTCTTATAGAATATATTTACTTTAAGAACTAGATAGAAGTATAAAATATATAAGCAGAAGGCAATGTAATAGAATATAACGCAGTTAATAATAATAATAAGCTATATTCTACTAAAGGCAAGAGAACGTTCTACTACGTATGCAAAAGAAGCCTCTTCTTTAACACTAAACCTTAATAAGCAGCTATAATAATAACTAGTTAGAAGTAAGCAGCTAATATCTAGAAGAATAAGATAGTTATAATAGATCTTGCAAACTCTACGTAGTGCAACCTAAGTAATCTGCTAGCTCTATAGTTCTACTTCTTTAGTAACTTTTCTCTAGAGAATATAAGCAGACTAATAAAAGAGAAAGTAATAGAGATATAAATTAATACTACTAATGCTATCTCTAAAGCGCTTACTGCTGCTAATAAGTTAGTTACTCTATAGAGCTACGTGCTAGAAGGCGTAGATTATTAAGAAATAGTCTACTAGATAATACTAGAAGCGAATATGCCTACTATGCACTCTAAAGCTATAAAGCACTATCTAGCACTATTAGCAGCATAGTTTATAATAGTCTACAGCTTTAGAAAGATAGATAAGCATATATTTAGAGCTTATAATACTATAAGTATTATAGTATAGCAAACGATTATATGCAAAGGCAGCTCTTATATAGAAAAGAGAGCAATACTACTTTCTAGTTATATTACTATATAGAGGCAGACTATATTTAATAAATTCTATAATTATAAGTTAGAGAGCATAATTATAGCTAAGTTTTACTAAGATATTTAAAGCTATAACTATAGATACTAATAGAAAGCATAGGCTCTATCTAGAACGCCTATAGAATAAGAACTAAATAAGATCTTAATCTTCGTATTGCTAGCACTTATTAGCCTTTAAAATAGAAAAGAAGTCTCTAACTAGTTTAACGCTACTAATAAGAGAGACTCTATAACTAGCAATTGCATCTATAAGATAGAAGATATAGTCTACTAGTTAATTATAGAGATATTATCTTATAGGACTTGCTAAAACACAGCTCTTAATAGCCTAGTAATAGCTAAATAATAGCGTAATATAATTGCTAATATAAAGCATAACGTAAGCAAATATAAGTTATCTTATAAGTATAAAGAACTTATATCTTAAGAAGCAGCAGTAGCGCAGAAGTTTATATTAAAAAGAATATTAAAGATACGCAACCTATAAGGTAAACTAATATCTAGCATTAAGAGTAACTTTCTGCCTTACTTCTAAAGCTGCCTATATCTAGATTTTCTTAGTATAGTACAAAACGCTAAGCAATAATATAGAGATATTCTAGAAAAAGAAGGCTTTAATAAATTAGAAGCTAGTAGACATATAATCTTTAACTGCTTTAAGATGCAGGTAATAGCATTCTACTCTGCGCTTACTACTCTAAAGGCAGTATAGTTTAAAATATATAGCAGCTATAAAGTTAAACGCTTTATATTAAATAGCGTAAAGGATCTCTTTACTAATCTAAGTAAGAACTATTTCTTAGTATAAAAGGCGCGTGCTATAACTAAAAGCAGCCTAAAGTTTTAAAATCTATTAAATTTATGCTCTAAGGTTAAAATTCTAGAAATGCTAAGCTAGATATAGAGTATTGCAGCAGAAGATATAGTAAAAGTAGCTAATATACTACTACTACTAAAGAAAGTTTGCGCTAAAATTCTTATAGAGTTATATAAACTAATCGTGTAGGTAGTAACGTAGCTAAGCTTAAGAGAGAAGTTTAGTAATAAGAGCGTCTTAGTTATGCAGAGAGGTATAATATAGCACGAAATTAATCTTAAGCTTACTAAATAGAGAGATCTAGATAGGCTTTAAATTATAGTAGCTTTAATAGCATTTATAGAAGCAATTATACTAACAGAAGCTACGCATATCGTTATTATAGAGCTGTAAGATAGGCAGAATATATAGAATTAATTTATATTCTAAGTATACTAACTTAGCTAGTTAGCAGAAATATATATTAGCATTATCTATTTTAACCTAGACAGTAAACTAGAACTTAAAGTACTAAGTAAGCAGAACGTTAAAATAACTTTCTAAGATAAACTATAAAGTAGAGGATTAATAGTTATAGATTAACGCATAGACTAGCATTAAACTAAACTAATTATTATAAGTTTAGAAGCACTCTGCTAAGGTCTAGCGCACTGCTAGAAAAGGTGCTTAATAGTACTTAATAGTGCTTAATAGTGCTTAATAGTAGATAACTATATTGTCGCAGTATTAATACACGAGAATAGTGAAGTACTGATCCACGTGACTGAGCTGACTAAGCTTAGGAAGTGGACTAACGTTTCTCTATAATCTGTTTATATATTTAAGCCAGCTCTTCTAATACATTAGAAGAGCAGTGATTAATACAATCTTTTCTCTTAAGTTTGCTCAGCTACAACAGTTATGAGCCCAGCGCTATAGAATTACAGAGTTGATTCTCCACTGTGCATCTTATATTTGCTGAGTACTTAAATTAATTATTCTACTACTCTTATTCCTCTTAAACCTCCTAAATCATCCCAACGACATTAGTCCAAATGGACCAAACAGACTAGACAAAACTTCCTTCTACAGTTACTCTTCGAGCTCGTAAAGACTAGCTAGCATGGTACATTTAGCTCAAAGTTCACGCTATCGGAAAGCGAGTATAGGACCATGTTAATCCAGATAGCCCATCGCAACCCGATCTTCTCAATAACGCTCCCCTATACCTAGGATTATCTACTAAGCTGGTTAAGCTAAAGGATCCTCCTGCTAGAGCTACTAATAAAGCGAAAGCTGATTACGAAAAGTCTTTATAAGAATATATTAAAGATATCGAAGCCTACGAAGTTTTGTCAGCTAACTACAACGAGAGAGTCTGATAATAGAAAGTTCTCACTGCTAAATAGTCTTAAAAAGCTGCTGCACTCGCAAACCTCTAAGACTAGATCACGAAAACAGTCTCACTAGACCTTCTCAAGCTAGTACAGATTAGGCTTTCCCGAACAGACGACTTAAGCCTCTAATTACAACTCAAACTGCTCAAAGATCAGCTAGCCCTAAGTGAGGCCACGACTCAGAATTAAATCAGACAGGAGTACCAAGCTCACCTAGATAAAGCTAAGCACGGCAGGATTAGGCTAGAGAAGTAGTTTAACGAATAGCAAACTCTCTATGCCCGAGCCCAGACGTACGACGTCCTAGAGGTTAAAGAGACTATTGCTCTTACCGACTTTCTTAAGGCAATTATAGCGAAATACGCCCTAGAATAGGCCTGACAGAAACGAGCGGAAGTTGTAGAAAGGGCATCTCTAGGAAAGGACGATATAATATTAGACAATGTTACCACAGTGTTCAACGCTATGCTAAGCGAGCAATCTAGAAACGCTAGAAAAGGAAAGGGACTGTTGATCTTTGCAGTACTAACTCTAAATAGGCAAACTGCTCAAAACAGCTCAACCGGAAAAACTGAAAAAGGCCCGAAAGTATACCCGTGCATCAGGTCTTACCCGCAAAAGCCCTAATTAGACAAGTTTCATCGTTGGAAACTAATCACCTGTCTTAAGCTTTAAACAGCGGTGACAGGATCAGCCTCTAGCAATCTAATTAAGCTCAACGATGTGGATAAGAAAAAGATCTTAGAACGGTACAATAAGCCTGAATAGCAAGATCTCCGCGAACAGATCAAAAAGTTAGGTTAGTCTACTACTCTAAGAAAGGAAAGATTAGATAAAGATTACCCTATCGCTATTCAAGCAAGCTTAATTAATCTAACCCTCTTTACAAAAGAGTTACTAGGGGTCTACAGCACTACTTTCAATCAGCACCTACTACACCGATCTACAATCCTTAATAGTAGAGCATGCGTCTACTTAGTAAATAATCGCAGTCTAATTAAAAAGGGAACGTTTGTTAAGGCTACAAATAGAGAGTGCGTTAAGGCAGGAACCTAATACTTACCTATTAATAGTGTTAGTACTCGGATCATGAGAAACCTTATAATTAGACTAAATAGGCCATATATAGTAGACCTCACACTCACTAACGTAAAGGTCGTTAAAGGTTTCTACCTTAATATCGTCTTAGAAGCAAGACTTCGAGATTAAGGAAACGTCTAGTATACTAGTTAGAATCGAACTCTCCGATATAGTAACCTATCTGAGAATAAGTTGCTCTATACGCTTATTAGGAAGTACAACCTTAACTTCTTAGAATTAATTAAGTCTTCCTATTCTCTAGTCTCTACTATTGTGAAAGCTGTGCTAAGATCATATCATCTGCAAAGAAGAGGTAGTAATAAGCAAATATAGCACTAATAATTAGGTCATCTTAGATAAAGGGCACTGCAGGCTTTAACTAAACATGCACAAAACGTTAAGATTACTAGTATTAGGAGGATCGAATGCGAACATTGTGCAACAGCATATGCCTCTTAGGTAATCTTAAGAAGACTAAAAGAGAGATTACCTTAACTCTTCTATTAGATCTTATAGGACCTGTTTGATATGCATTCAGGACAATTAGGAGAGCAATAGTCATTGCTAATAAAGGATGATTATTCTAGAAAGATTAAGAATAACAATCTTCTATCAAAGTCGCTGCCTAAGATCATGAAAGTCATCGAAAGGTACTACTAGAGGGTGAGAACAAAATACAACCTTTTAATCGTAGAGATACACTAAGACAGTAATTAGGCAACGCAACCGTAGAGAGGACGATTAAGATTTAAGAAATAGGCAGATGAAAATAGGATCGCTATTAAAGCTACTCCGTCTCATACTCATGAGCTAAATAGCTCAGCTGAGCGTGCAGGACAGGAAATAATTACAAAGGCAATAAAGATGCGCACGAGCGCAAATCTGCCTAACGAGCTTTAGCTAGAGATACTAGATGCAGCTGCTTAGCTTTATAGGATAAGCCTAACAGCAATGCATAGATATCAATCACTAAATAAGGTTCTTAATTCCTAGTTTCGACAATACTTTAGGTACTACAAACTAGCAGTTATTCGATTAAAAACAGCCGATCTACGCCTAGATTAGAGTAGTATATATGCGTACGGCTGTTAAGCCTATCTATTGAATTTAGATTAGGCAGCCGGTACAAGACACAGGTTTTTCAAAACTAATCCTAGGGGTTATATCAGATACTTAGTAGGCTATCGAGCCTCGAACATCTATAGGATATAGATCCCTTTGCTTAACTAGGTTATTACAACTCGCAATGTTAGGTTCGACGAAAGTCGTTTCTTTTAAGGAAAGAACAATAAGAACATAGAAAAGGAATTAGCGCTTAAGGTTGCTAATATCCTGCACGATAGCGAGCTAGATAATCTAGGTCTTTAAATCAAAGATAGATTGTACCTAGAAGAGCAGCAAACTGATAAGGTTAGGAGGGACACTAAGAGCAATCTTAGAGGTAAACTAAGTGCACAAACTAATCAGACAGCTAGCTAACTAAACGATTAGAGAGTTATGCAGGAAGAAACTGCGCAAGACGATAGCATAGCTAGCAATCAACTAAGAATTCGCGCAGGACCTCTAAAAGATTAAAATCAGCTTGCAACCCTAGAATCTACACCTAAGCTAGGTGATATAGAGGGAAACTTAGAGCTTAAGGCTTAAAGTATAGGAGGAGACAGCTAACAGCAGATGCATCTAGCTAGTAGAGCTAGCCCGTCTTGCTCTAGTAATTAGATTAGATTACAGAGAGCAACACCGCAGCGTGTTACCTGCTCTGCTACTTAACCTAGAGGACTTAACTCAAACACTCTAGACGAAGCAGATAAGTTGCTTATTTAAGCACGCTGGCAATTGCAGCAAACGACTACTCCTAATCTAGGTGCAACAGAGCTATAAGCTCTGCGCACTTAGAGAATGAGCCGGAGGCAATAAGGCAAAGCGCTAGAAAATGATCAAAGAACAAGTACCTACCTGCTGTTACGCAGAAGAAGAAGAGATAGCGATTAAGACGACTAGATAAGGGGTGCAGGTACTAGAGTACATGCACTAATCGCCGATCTAGATAACAATGATAGTTTATAAGCTGACTTTCAGAATACCTTCTTGCTAGGCGCAAGAAGAGCGTAGGACGATTAAAAGAGTTATAAATCTATAAACGCTGTGATTATAGCAGCTACTCTAACTGATTAAATACTAAAGTTAACCCGACTGTATTAAAACGAGCTTCCAGACCTACCTAAGACTTAGAAACAATTTCTCTAATACAAACACAAGGTGTAGTTTGAAGCTGCAATAAGACAAGAGATTAAACAGCTTCGCAAGAAAGATACCTAGACAATTCAGCTAATAAGCGAAGCAATGATCCGACTAATCCTGTTGAAGTAGGTTTAGACCTATAAGTTCGATTAAGACAGTATGCTGCTTAAGTGTAAAGCACGTATAGTTATACGAGAAGATCTTCAAGAAAAAGACTTGCTCGATTCAACCTACGCTGCTACCTTAGCAGCAAGATCGTTTTAAGCAGCAATAGCTATAGCTGCCTACTTTAATCTGGAAGTCATGCAAAATGACGTAACAGGAGCATTCCTTAATGCAACGATTACAAAGGAGAACCCTGTGCTGTGTGAGCTTCCTAACGGTTTTAAGGAACCTAGAATATGCGTTAGGCTTAATTAAGCACTTTACAGTATGAGAGACTTACCACTGCTGTAGTATAAGGAGTTCTTAAGAACACTCTAATTATTAGGCCTTATCTCATCAAAAGAAGAACCCTGCCTCTTCTTTAACAAAGACAAGAAAGTTCTAATACTTTTCTACGTTAATGATATCCTTTTGCTGTATCATAAGGCTTACGAAGCTTTTGCAAAAGACCTATAGATTAAGATTACTACGAAGTATAAGATATAAGAACAAGGGCCAGCAGAGTAGTTCTTAGGCATAAGGATCGTTAGAAACTGAGAAAAGAGAACGATCACGCTGGTTTATGATACCTACATTAAGAAGATTGCAAAGAAGTTTAACTTAATTAATAGAACCTTTCCAGCTACTCCTCTACCGTCAGAAGAGCTTAAAAAGTTTAAGAGAGAAGCTACTAAGCAAGAAGTCAAGCTTTACTAGGAAAAGGTCAGATTAGCATTGTACACTGCGATAATGCTGCGCCTAGACGTAGCTTTTGCAGTATTAAAGCTATTACACTACCTAACTAATCCTAGCTAAACGCACATAAGCATAATCGATCGAGTTATTATGTACCTGTATTATATACGATAGAAAGCGATCTAATACGGCAATTATAATAGTCCTAACCTTATAATATATAGAGACGCATTATTTGCAGACGACTCAATCACCCGGCGCTCATCTTATAGATATATAGCTATGCTCTTTAGAGGAGCTATCCTATAGAAAGCTGCTCAGCAAAGTACAGTAACGACCTCTATAACTAAGGCTAAGCTTATTGCACTTGAGCATATTGCGAAGGAAACTATTGCCTTAAAAAGGTTCTTTAACGAACTCACATTTAATCTAGGCGATTTATAGAAGATCTAGTGTGATAACTAGCAAACAATCAGACTTATTATTAGTCAAAATGAGCGAATTACTACCTATCTTCAACATGTCGACATACAAAACATATAGCTTAGATAAGAACACGCAAAAGGGTCATTCTTAGTAGAGTACTTGCTAACAAAGGAAATGCTAGCAGATAGACTAACTAAAGCTCTTACCTATCAACAATTCGATCACTTTAAGCAGCTTTTAAACCTTAAGGACATAGTTAGATTAGTCATAGTTAATAGCAACAAGGTATAATAGCATCAGTTTAATTACTATCAGAAAGAGCCTTTAAGACTAAGAAAGCTTAAGCAGAGCAAAAAAGAGGCCTTTTTAACTGCCTGCTACCCTAGAAAGATCGTTCAATCTAGCACATCTATATAAGAAGTAAGGAGAACTACGCCTAAAGCGTTAAGAAAGAAAAAGTTTGCTTAATAGCAAGAAGATCGAACTAAGACACTCAGTCCAGAAGGTCTAAAGCTATCTGCATAAGACGCATTAAATCCTCTATAATATAAAGCACAGAAGCACGACGCTTATTACGATTAAGTTAAGCTAAGGTGTAGTATCGCTTACGAACATCTAGAGCAAGGGCAAGAGAATCCTAAGGAACTCTACGACGATTAAGACGCCTCTCTTGCCTCACTATCTTATCCTTAAACGAAACAAAAGAGACGACGTCACCCTAGTTAAAGTAACGCGCCTCTTCATTATCTAATAGATAGCGATTAGCGTAGCTCTGACTAGGGCGATCTACTAAATTTGCGATAGGGAAAAGGTTAGCGTTAGGGTTAGTTATATAAGGAAGCTTAAAGGAGAACAGATTAGGCTATAGAGTAGCAGGACTAGATAGCGCAACCTTCTTACTACTAGTCAAAGAGGTAGCAGCACTACTGCAGTTAGCTTAATCGCCACCACTAAACTTAGAGGCAGGAAGAGTAAGCGCTAGTTAACCGTTACGAGCATCTTAACCCTAGGCAGCAGCAGTAAGCTGACAATTCAACTTAACTAATCCGGAAACTTAAGGATTGGCATCAGAAGGCCGCCGAGACTGCTAAGAAGTTTAGGAAGAAGGGCGAATTAGACCTTGCCTAGTCTCTCTAAAGGCAGGACGCTTTAATCGATCTTCACGAGGCTTCGCCGCAGTACCAGTCTTAATAGACTTAATTACAGCAGGTTAAGGAACGTCCTTTAGACGCGCCTCTTAATTAGCCTTCTCCTTCGCGAGGCGCGCCTCTCGTTTAATAAGAAGCTTCTTCGAGCGCGCCGCTGCATCAGCTTTAGCCTTCTTAATCTTCTTAAGACTAGATCGAGTCTTAGCAGCACGCCTATTAAGCTCCTTTGCCTAAGCTTCTAATCTCAATAACTCGAGATTAGCCTCACTGTTACCAATCGTCATCACCGGATCAGAGCCAGTCAGATTAATAGTGCCCTGTCTAGTGTTGCCTATAACGATAGGCAGAGTGTTAAATAAGTATTCCTGCTTAAACTAAGACGGAAGCTTGTGCTGCGCCCCTACAGAGAGAGCGTTTTAAACGTTAGCAGCATCTAGGATCTGCTCAGCAGGTAACTTAGAAGGCTTAGAGATTAAAACAATCAGCTTAGTGCTACGAAGGCCGCTGTTCAATCTACTTAAGCCTGCTGCCTTGCGAGAAAAAGGAGAATTTGATCTATAAAGGTTAGTCAGAGTAGCCTTGTTCCTCCTCTTCTCTCTAGGCGCCTTTTCAGGCACAAGAGGAGCAGGACGAATAGGCCTACGCGAGCCGCTTAAAGAGAGACTTAACTCTAGATTAGTAGAATGCTGAACAGAGCCACTAGGTGCAGCTTAAGCCGGTTAGGAAGAGGCAGCATAACTAGGACGAATCGATTTCTTGTTCACGCTAAGAGAGGTGTCGATATGACCTATTTAGTCATCGAAAGCGACCGGAGCGTTAAGATTAAAGCTAGCTAAGGTTAAAGCGCCCTTATTATCAAACAGCTTATTAAGCACATCAGTCTCACGACCGAAAGGCTTAGCCTGCTTACTACGCTCAGTTCCTAGAGGACTAGGGCTTAGGCTAGAAAGATCGCTAGCGGGCACTGTGGTCTTATCCTCCTCCTTATCATCTTAAACAGAGGCCTAGTGGGCAGACACCTTTAAAGGGGTTAAATCAGTCAAGAGCAACTTTCCATTAGGGCCTATTTTCCGACTAAAAGGATCCGAATAGAGTTGCAAAGGCGTAAGTAGCGCAGCTTTCCTTGCGCGCTTAGGAGTTAGATCAGATGCGGCAGTTTCAGATCAGTCGCGCTTGAAGCCGAACGGCTTATTATAACTAGCGATGTACTCACGGACCTCGTCTATAAGCTCATTTCGCCTATCAGTATACTTAGAAGTCTGCAAAAGATCAGTACAACGCTGCTACAATAAGATTAACGATCACTTACAGTCATAGTTGCTGTATTGCCTATAGCGTAGTCGTACAAAGCTATTATCTTAGTTATAAAGGGATTAATGCTATAGTACAATTAGTACGAGAGGTAACTAAAATAAGGTGAGAAACATGCCTTAGAATGCACTGCTTAGAGTTGCAGGCGGCGTAACGACCTAACTTGCTACCCTTATCAACACATTCGAGCTTGTTCTTAGTTAAGTTGCTTAACCACTTAAGGATGCAATTAGCGCAAGGGCTCTTGCAGGGTGCCCTAGCAACTAGCTTTAATAGAGTATCCGGGGCTAGATCGCTCTCCTTAGAAGCTAACTTCTGCTAATTAATTTGAGCTGAGGCGCGCGTGCCTTTCGAATCTAATGCCTTAGAGGACTGAGCGGCGCGAGCGTTCTCAAGGTTCTTCTTCTGCGCCGGAGTGGCTGTTTTTCCCTTTCGCTGCGAAACAGCTAAGTTAGCATAACTAATAGCCTAGAGTTTAAGGCGATCGCGATGCGGAGTACGCGCAAGGTACTTAATCACCTCTTAATCAGTAGGACTTACTAGAGCCATAGTTAGCAGATTGAATTCTTGAAGCTAGGTAGTAGGGTGTTAAAAGATCGTGAGGCGCGGGGCAAGGTGTTGATATCGCGCGCGCTAAGGCCAAACGCGCAAGTTAACTAATCTCTACGACAACGCAACAACAAACAGACGCTTACCAATTAAGCGATTAGAGCAGAGCAGGAGCAGAGTAATAGCTTATTCACATGCACACTGCGTGACGTCATCTTAATTAAACAGGACAATTAAGATGGGGGGTGTGTCGCAGTATTAATACACGAGAACAGTAAAGTACTAATCTACGTGACTGAGCTGACTAAGCTTAGGAAGTGGACTAACGTTTCTCTGTAATCTGTTTGTATATTTAAGCCAGCTCTTCTAATATATTAGAAGAGCAGTGATCAATACAATCTTTTCTCTTAAGTTTGCTTAGCCACAACATATATAGAATGCAGGACTAGCATAGTAATAGAATAATTCTTATATTACTAATAATCCTAATAAAGCTCTTTCTAGTAATATCTATAATATCTAGTTATAATGCAGAAAGAAGTAAATATATAGTAAGATACTAAGGAAAGTATATTAAAGAAGTAAACTTTAATAGCGCAGGTAAGAAGATAGAGTAAATAGAGAGAAAGAAAATATAATAGTTAAAGATAGTAAAGTTACGTACTAGACTATTACGTTAACAGTTCTAATAATTCTAACAGTACTAACTATTTTAACGAAGTTTTATTTTAAAGTATATTTAATAATAAATATAAATTTCTTAAATTAATTAACTCGCTAGCGACACAGTTAATTCTATAGTATTAATAGAAATAAATATTTAATAGATTTTTAGTTTTCCTAACGTTATTACGCTAGTGCAAGTAAGCGCGCTTAATATTATTAAGAAACTAAGAAAGAATCTAGCCTTACTTAAGTAAATTAGCTAAGATAGTAGTAATATTATTAGTAAGGTTAGCGCTAAGAGGCTAATTAAGAAGATAAGTAACTATAGAAATATTAGTAAACTTAACTCTAATAGAAGTAAGAAAAAGAACTTACTAGCTTTAAGTATAATATAAACTATAAGTAAGGTACGCTTCTTAGTTAAGAATACTAGAAGCTAAGAACCTTAGCTACTAGAAGAAGAGCCTCTTACTACTACTACTACTACTAAATCTATAACTACTATAACTAGAATAGGCAGAGATAGACCTATAAGTATAGTTAACGTAAGCTATAATCCTAATAGTATATAGAAAGATATTAAAGAAAGAGAAGAAATAGAGAAAAAGATAAGAAAGTAAGAAGTATAAAGAATAGAGAATATAGTAAAGACTAAGTATTTTATAGTTCTAAGAAGCATTTACTATAGCCTAGTATACTACTTATTAACTAACTTTATCTTAAAAGCTGCGCTACTATCTACGTTATAAGTAAGAGAAAGGCCTTAATACTAAGTCTACTAAACGCTTATTAGGCTTAGTTTAGTATTAGAGTTACTATAAGATTTATTAAGATAAATAGAATAAATATATCTAGCATATTTCTTTTAGAACTTAGGCTTACTAATGCAAAGTTGCAGAGTAAATAGAGTACTCTAGCTCTTAGAGCTAGAAACCTAAGATAGATATTAGAGCGTAATAGGTATTTCTTCTAAGATAAGTTCTTACTATAGCATAAGAAAATAATAGAGGCACTAGCGCTTTATATAAATTAATCTAAGTTCTACTTAGATGCACCTAGTAGAAGCTAGAAGAATTCTTACTTTAATTAGAAAGGTAGCTTAAGTTTCTTATTCTTAGTTCTACTTAGTAGACTCTATTAACTATTAGAGAGGCTTACTAGAAGTTTGCTGTTATTATAAAAAAAAGAGGCGTTAGGTAGAGCATAGTCTACGTTATTCTAGTAATTAGTTTAGCAGTTATAACTGCAGTTGTCTCTAATAGAAGCTAATAGTAAAGATATTAGGTAGAGCATAGTCTACGTTATTCTAGCAATTAGCTTAGTAGCTATAACTATAGTTATCTCTAATAGAAGCTAATAGTAAAGATATTAGGTAGAGTATAGTCTACGTTATTCTAGTAATTAGCTTAGCTAGCTATAACTATAGTTATCTCTAATAGAAGCTAATAGCGAAGGCGCTAGGCAGAGCATAGTCTATATTATTCTAGTAATTAGGTATTATATAGTCTACGTAGCCTTAGGCGTCTTATATACTATTATCTATAATAAGATTCTACTATTAGAGAGAAGAAAGCCTACTGCTAAAGTAGCTCTATCTTTAGTAATAGAGTAAGCAAACTTAGAGATAGTAATCTACTATATTAAGTTTAATAGATTAGAGTTATTAGGCCTAGTTCTATACTTATAATAAGCTTATAGCAAAATAGAAGTAAAAGATAGACTATAGAAAGTAAGCTTAAGAGAGCTAAGCTCTTATAAGTAGAGAAGATATATAGTAGAGTAACGTACGTTAGCGCAGAGCCTAAGCCTAATAGAATATTAGGCAAAGTATAAAAGTAGAAAAAGGCAGTTTAGAGGTTAATAACTTAATTAACTACTTTTGTATTAAGTATAATCTACTATAATAGTACTAGGCTTATCTACTCTTTAGTTTAGTTTTTATTAGGCATATTTACTAAGTTATCTAGAGTAAGCTTATATTATATATTACTAGCTAGTAATACGCACTAAATGCTGCTTTATATATAGTACTTATTAACTCTATACTAGATGCTTAGATATTTAAAAAGGCACTTATATCTTAACTTAAGGTCTTTCTAAGTAAGGTTACTACTATTTCTTTTAACTATAACTATAGTATAATTTCTAAGCTTATAGAGAGATAAGAACGTATAGCTTAAGCTCTTAAGATAGTAGAGATCTCTAATATAAGAAAGGCTTATAGAGTAGGCATATAGAAATAAAGTAAGAAGTTAAGCTCTATTAGGTGCTTATAATACTAATTATATAACCTCTTAAAGCTATTTAGCTAGCTAAGACTTAAAAAAGTTAATACTACTCTAGTTTATTAAAAGGAACTTCGCAAAATTAGTAAAAAGATAGACTTATATTGCGTAGTACTAAAGAAATTCTTATCTCTATAGTCTGCCTTTATTACCTTCGCTAATCTACTTACTGCTTATATAGTATGCTAAATAGTAATCTATATAAGCTTAGGTTATATAATATTCTATATAATGCCTTTGTTAGTAGATAATATTATATAGAGCAATATTAATATTACTTAGCAGGATAGAACCTTACGCACTATACTTTTAAATATGCTTATTATAGTAACAGCATCTATATGCGTTATTTTAGTTATATTAGTAGAACTTCTCTTCTAGATTATCTATATTATATAAGCAGTATCTTAGCTAAGCTAGATTAATAAACTTCTATAGTTCTTTCTAGGCCTACTTTAAGGTATATTGCCTTCTGCTCTAGTAGCTATTCTAATAAAAGAATTCGTTATTATACTTTAATACCTTATCTAAAAGCAGAGCATCTCTTCTAGAAGCTATATTAACTTTAAGATTTAAGACTATTACTTTTACTTTCTCTTTATCTAAGTTACTATTATAGTATCTTTATCTATAGAGCTTACTACTATTATAAATAAGATAATATATAGAGCTTCGCTAGCTATAACCTTAGCTAAGAATCTACTAAAAGTAAGTAATTACTTTCTTTTCTATATTCTCTTATAGAGTCTGTTAATTAGCGCTAACGCTCTATTACAGATAGATTATCTAGTTAGAAAGTTTATACTTAGTCTAATCTTTAATAAGTCTGTTACTTAGATAATAATAAGAAAAAGAGGCTAGAATATTAAGTAGAGCACTTTTATACTAGTTTTTACAAACCTCTTCTGCATTAGTAGGTACTAAATTTAAAATTACTTAGTCTTTACTAAAATATATAGGATTTCTCTATACTATTATATTGCTAATTATTATTTCTTTCTAGATTCTTATATTTAGCTTATTCTAGATAATCTACTCTAGATTAAGTATACTACTAACTAAATAAGATAGTAGAGAGCTCTTCTATCTTAAAGCTCTTAAATATCTCTTAATAAGCTTATATATAATGCAAGTCTATCTTATAGCTTTTTTTCTTCTTATATAAGACTTATAAGGCAAGGCTAAGTATATTAGATAAGCTTGCATTATAGTATTTGCTATAGAAATAACTATTATATATTATTACTTACTTTATAGAGTATTTAACCTCTTATTAAGCTTTTTCTCTACTATGCTTAAGAATACTCTAGCTAAAAAATTTAGCGCTATCTTCTTCTTTGCTTTATAAGGCTCTTATATTAAGTCTAATAATTAGTATCTCTAGAGATAACTATAGTTTTAGCTCTACTTAAGCATTATAGCTTAAGGCAGAGCTAAAAGAAGTAAATATATCTAATATAGACGTAATTATTAATAGTTTAGGCGATATATGCTTAAGATAGAAAATTATAAAAATAAAATTCACTTATCTAGTAATTACTATACTTTATAAGCAAGTTAAGCAAGCTGTTTACTATATTAAGATTAGCGTCTTTTCTTATAATAGAAGTTTTCTTAGAGAGAGATCTATCTAAAGACTAGTCTAATTTCTTATTAAGCTAGTTAAAATAATAGTTACTAAGCTATACTAGAATAAAAGATAGATTAGCGTTGCTTTTAGTAAGGCAGATAACTTACTTAGAAGAATAGCTTACTTAGAAGATACTTTAGAGTTTTATTCTATGCAAATATAGCAGTTAGCATTATTCTGTTATTATAAAGCATAAGTAATTAATTTATATATTATAACTATTATATATTATCTTAATTAGCCTCTAAAAATCATGCATATAACTTTAATCTGCTAATATATATTAGAACTATATTATAGTAGTTAATGCTTAAAAGTAATTTAAGAATTATTAGATAAATCTAGAGGCTTAGCACTAAGTAGTCTAAGCAGAAGACTAGATAGATAATAAGAGTAATTACTACTATGTATAAGTCTAAAGCACTAGATAGTTATTATTTATATTAGTATTATAAGCGCTAGAATTAGTAGCGTAGGTAGTAAGACTAGTAGCATCTATACTGCTAGCTATAGTGCTATATTACTGCTATATAGATAGAAATATAAATTAGATATAAGTCTTTAATAGTAGAGATCTATGTTACGTAGGACTTTTTTCTAGATAAAGTCTACTAAGATCTAAAGTATAATATCTAAGATAGCTAGATAGCTATATATCTATCTAGCTACTAGTAGCTTTTAAAGACTAGCATAAATAGTTGTAAACTGCTAGATATTACTAGAAATACATTAGGAAAACTGTTTTTTAGTATTTTAATAGTATTGCCGCGATTCGCCGGCGATATAACTGATACGACAATTTGATAAAGTTACCTTAGTCTCTTTTTTCTAACGTTGATACAACGTCTAGTTAATAGTTTCGACAAAGTTGCTCTACCTAGCTAGGACGATGATTACGTAATATAGACTAAAAATCTAAAATATAGAGCGAGTTTTTCTCTTTAAAATGAGCTATATATTACCTAATTTAGCCTAGTAGTTATAGAGATATAAGGCTTTAAAGTTTTAGATTTTTTAATAAAATATCTAAAAAAATTTACCTAAGTTAATAAACGCTCTAATGATATAGATTATATATAATAAAATAGTTCTAAGGTAAAATTAGCATTTTACTTACTTATATTTAATAAAAAATATATTATATTATTTAATTAGAGCTCTAGAGCTTTAGCGAGAATTTTTCTTAGCAAGGAACATTAAACTTAAAACTTCAAAGCCTTGCATCTCTACGAATACTAGGCCAAATTAGGTAATTTTTAGCTCATTTTAAAGAGAAAAACTTGCTCTATATTTTCGATTTTTAGTCTATATTACGTAATCATCCTCCTAGCTAGGTAGAGCGATTCGATCGTTTTGACGTTAATTTAACAGTTTTGACCGTTCTAACAGATTCGACGATTTAACAGATTTTTACTTTTCCTAACGTAGAAAATATACCTAGCGTAGAAAGACTCTTAAAATTATATTATAATAGTATTTTAAACTACTTATATATATAAGTTATTATAATGCAGATAATAAAGTAGCTATTTAATAATCTTACTTTATAGTAAGTCTAGCATAGTATAGCGCAAAACCTACAATAACAAAGTTTTAATTAGATATTATAGAATTTCTATCTTATCTTTAATTATATTATAAGTATTAATAGAGTTCTATAAGCTCTTTACTATTTAATATAGTTTATTATGAAAATAGATTAAGCTACTAAATAAAGATTCTATAGTATTTAGTATAATATACGAGTTAGCTTATAGCTTCTTTATTCTATATAATAATATATTGCTACAAACGCTTGCTAATATAATAGATGCTATCTAACGTTATAGGATTTCTGCTATATCTAGCGTATATTATACTATAGAATTTAGCTTTGCTATTTATGCCTTTAGGCTAAGCACGCTTTTAATAATTAAACTTCTTTAGCTTCTTAGTATTGCGAAAGCCTTAGGCTCTATTAGATATAATAAACTACTTAAAGATATATTTCTCTAGTATCTACTTTAATTTAAAGCATTACCTATTAAGTAAATTACTAGTAGTTATAAAACTAATCTTACTATACTAGATATATAATCTACCTTTATAAGCATTATAAGGCTTACTAAATCTTATAATAAATATAAAGCTATAGAGTGCAGTATACTACGCATAAGTAGTAAGTATAATATTAAGTTTGCTAGATAGAGATTATATTCTTTATCTACAAGAGAAATATAGCTTAGCTATATAAATTCTAGAGAATAGTCTTAGCTTATAGAAGATTAATACTTATCTTTAAAGCATTAGAAATGCTATAGATAGTCTTAGAAAACAGCTTCTAAACGCTAGTAAGGTAATTATTAAAGTAATAGTAGATATTAATAACTATTTCTACACTATAATTAGATAGGCGCAAAGAGTAGAAGAAGGTTATAGAGAGAATATTATAGATATATACTATAAGGTAAAGCGCCTAGAGATCTAGATTATAGAGAGCAGGCGAATTTTAGGAGATTCCTTTGTTATTAATAATTTATTTAGTAATACTAATTTTAAGAATATTAAAGCCTAAGCTAAGTTACTAGAAGATTATTATAATAGCTTATAGTTTAATAATAGTAAGTCTATAGTTTCTATAAAGACTATCTAAAGGTATTTAGAGATATCTTAGAATATAGAAATTAATTATAATAACTTATAGTATACTTATATCTATATTATAGATACTTTATATAAATAGATACTTCTAATAGATAGATAAGAGTTAATAGTAATATATAGAAAGAGAGAGTAATTAATATGTAGTCTATGCATAATATCTTTCTTCTACTATTTACACTATAATATTTCTATTAACTTAGTTCTTATAGACTTAGATAGTTATAAGTATGCAGGTATAATACTATATTACTTTATAGCTAGTATAACTCTGCAGCCTTAGCTACGTCTATATCTATTAATAAGCAAACTTCTTATAGGCTAAATCTACTTCTAAGGCTACTAAATTCTAGTAGTAATATACTCTATTGCATTAATAAGGCTGCAAAGGTGCTTAGCTCTAATATAGGTATAAAAAAGGTTAAATATTATAAGAATTCTAGCTATAGTTGCAGAAAAGGCGTATAAGATATTATATTCAGCTCTGTATTTAGCCTTAGAGTCTAGTATAGTAGTAGAATATATCTTATTATTATGCCTATAGTAGATACGTATAGATTTATTATAGTATTATAAAGAAATAAGCTACTATCTTCTAAACTCTATACTAATAAGGCTAGTAGATTATTGCTAGTCTAGATATATTTATTTAACGTTTCTAAGGCGTACTTAAGCTATCTATTCTAAGTTTTAAAGAGAACTGCTCTACGAAAAAATATAAGTTAAAAGATACTATAATTAGATTAAGCGTAAATATACTTACTAAGAGTTTCTATTATAATAGTAGCTTACCTCTTAACTATAGTTATATATAGAGTTATTAGCTTAATATCTTCTATATAGATACTCTCTATTATATAATATAGAGATTAGCATTAGACTTAATTACGTTAGAAATAATAATACTTATCTTTATTTTTTTAACTTAGCACTAGTTATAAGCCTATTTTACTTATTTTCTAGACTTTTCTATAATAATTAGAAGTATTAAGTGCTCTATATAACTTATATATATAACTTCTATAATCTTATAAGATTATTGTTTACGCTAACTAAGTATATTTCTATTCTTTATATCTTTGTATTAGTACTATGCTATAATAATGCATATAGTTAGCTTCAGCTACTAATTTTATAAACTATATTTTATAACTATATTTTATACTCTAGTTAATCTTACTAATATAATATAGTAACAGCTCTCTCTACTCTTATTAAGTAACTTTTCTATATATAAGTTCTAGCATTAAATATTAAACACTAATATCTTAGAACTCTGCAATCTAATAGATAGGCTTACTACTAATAAGCTGCCTTACTTAGTATCTATAGTAGCAGGTACTCTATAAATAGCTATATTAAATACGTTGCTCTTAGAATTATTACTATCTATTTAACGCTTACTAGCTTCTAAAGCTTCTTAAGAAAATTCTTCTTATAGCTATAAGAATCTATTACTGCGTAATACTCTACTACTTAGTCTATAAGCATAGCTGCTTATTTACTTATTACTCTCTTATCTATATAAGAATTATTCCTAGAGATAGAGTAACTTAGTAGTGCGTATTCTAGCTAATATATCTTAATTATATCTATAATATAGAGGTATATAATACTACTGCTACCTTACAGTATAATATAACTAACGTTATATTATATAAGAAGGTAGTTAGTAGCAAGAGAGCTAATAACTAACTTATAGAACTAATTCTATAATATTAATAACGTAGCAGCATAGCTATCTATCTACTAGCTACTTTTAAATATAGCTAGTAAGCTAACATATCTAGATAAGCTTAAATGCGTAATCTTAATAATGTATTAGCTATTAGGCTTTAATAGTATTAAAGGTAACATAATATAATCTAGTAAAGTTAAGTATTAGAAAGAGTAGCAGGTTACTAAGAAAAGAATATATCCTTAATATTTATTAGATTATAGAATATTTAATAATAGTTATAATAATAGCAATAGTAATAGCAATATAAAGATATAAAAAGATAGAAGACTATAGTACTTAGATACTAATACAAAATCTATTCTTAACTTACGTATAACTGCGTATACTACTTTTCTATAGTTAAGCGTATTATAAAAATTATACCTCTTAAGCCTAGCTTAGAGTAAAGTAGTTATTATTATGCCTAAGGCAATTTTTAAGAAGTTAGAGTATTAGTTAGTAGTGCCTATACTAGCCTTGCTTAGAACTATTAACTAACACTAGATTATATATTTTATACTTTTTTAATACTTTTTTATGCTAATAGTAGAGTGTAATTACTATCTTCTTTTAGTCTAGCTTATTTTTTAATAATACCTCTAGTTTATATTTTATATCTAGAATAAATAATAATATATATAATAGTTTATAGAAGGATTATATTATATTATACTAAAACTTATTACTACTTACTATACTATACTTAATATAAGTATTAAACTTGCCTAATATAAGATAGCTAAGCGTAGTACTATAAGAAGAGCTTTCTCTATCTTAATACTATATATATAATTATAGAGAAGTAGGCTCTCTAAGTGCCTTACTATTGCATAGTAAGCTATAATTAATCTTATAACTTCTAGCGCTAAGCACGAATTATAATACCTACTTATAACCTACTAACTATAAATCTAATAGACTTTTATAAATCTCGCTACTAACTATAATCTAATAGACTACTATAATTTCTGCTATATTATATACTTCTTACTATAATTATTCTTAAGAGAGGCTAGTTCTACTAACGGAACTACTCTATATAAGAACTTCTATCTAAGAGAGTAAAAGGTTAATCTTTTACTCTACTGCATTCTTAGTATATCTAACTTCTCTATAAGAATAGTATTATAGCTAAGCAAACTTAAGAGAAAAGATTATATTAATTACTGCTCTTCTAATATATTAGAAGAGCTAGCTTAAATATACAAATAGATTATAGAGAAACGTTAGTCTACTTCCTAAGCTTAGTTAGCTTAGTTACGTAGATTAGTACTTTACTATTCTTATATATTAATACTGCAATAAATAGTTATACGCTAATATGCTCTAATATATTTGCTATTTAGATTTCTAACTAGATATAAGCCTATATATATATATAGTTATATAAGTGCAAATCTCTATATTA